>NC_026005.2:17569841-17624546 GCF_000442705.2 Elaeis guineensis | reverse complement strand
GTTGGTGTCTAAAGTAAATCAGACCGGTGGTTTTTAATTGGGAGCCCATTTATCTGGCCATTTCTGATGGTGTCCAAGGCAAGCTTTGGCCGACCCTCCCACTGATCGAACTTACCTGACCTCTTGATGAAATTATGTTTTGATCGGATCACTTGACTATTCGAGCTGACTCATGTCAGTTAGGTAAATCAGTGTGACTGATTTAGGTGTTCCTAGACCAGCCCTTTTAATAGTCTCCCTTAAGCTGACTTGGTGAAGCCAGTGGGAGGATCATGATATGCTGGTTCATCTGACCTCATCCTCTAAATCATTTAAATCCTCTAAAATTATTAGGTCCTTAAAATGATAAAGTTATGGAGGTAATTGAGTCATAGCCTCCCATTAAGGTGTTTGATAATGAGTCCATTAACTCAATAATCATTGCAGACCCAAAGGCCTGGTGATTGTTGACTAATGGAATTATCACTCATCATATGACGACTTGGAAGGATCTCCCTAATGGTGGTTAGGTGAGCCAACCAAAGTTGGGCTTAATCATTCGTTGGTTAGATGTACCAAGATGGTCATGTTAATGGTTGGACCTAACCGGATCCTTACAGTGGAGGCCAAAGCCTACTGATTAGGTTTCTGGGGCAAAATTAAAATTACTAGAAATTGTTTAGAAAAACAATTGGTTATGAACCTACCCTTAGATATACATGGGTTGGCCAACTAAAGTTGGGCTTGTGTGCAGTCTCAGTGGATTCTAATGCCCACTAAGAAATTAGGATAATTCTTCGAATTGGAGGTAGAGGCTACCAATTCGAATAAAATAGTAGAAAAAACTTTTTGATTAAAATCTAAATCTTTAGGTTTAATGAATCAATTACTAATTAGGTTATGATTTTTTTTGTGCAAATATGGCCACTTCTCTATCGCTCCGATCATTATTGGATAATGATAAGTTGGTGGGATCCAACTTCGGTAACTAGTACCGAAAGTTGAAGATAGTCCTGGAGCATGAACGGATCCTATATGTGATAACGGATCCTGCACTTGAGGAGCCAATTGCCAATGCACGTGGAACAGTCAGAGACACTTACCAGAAGTGGCTCAGTGATCGGACCATGATGCGCTGCATCATGCTGGCTGCCATGAGCGATGAGTTCAGTCGCAGATTCGAGATGGCTCAACCAAAAGACATGCTTCAAGTGTTGGAGGATGCCTTTGGCACACCCGATGACGTAGAGAGGCACAAGACTAGTTGTGCCATCTTCAACATCAAAATATAGGATGGTGCCTCTGTCATTGATCATGTATTGTACATGATCGAGCTGATGGAACGATTGAGCAAGCTGGCTTTCTCTTGCATGAGCAGCTTGGGAAAGATGCAATACTGAACTCGCTGCCCAAGTCTTATCTCCCATTCCTCACTCATTATAGAATGACAAAACCTGAAGTAAACTATCACGGGTTACTGGGGTTGCTTCAGAACTTTGAAAAGGATCACCAACTTCACAAGGAGTCGGTGAACTTAGTGGGAGGTTCGTCTTCTAGTTCTCGACCCTTTGAGAAAGGAAAGAAAAACAAGAAGAAGAAAGTGAAGAAGGTGCAAGTTTAGGCTGGGACATCAATGTTAGGCCAGACCAAAAAGATCAAGCCCGATAAGAGTCTATTCAACTGGCAAGCACCCTAGATTAGATAGTGTGTCAGATATCTACTTATGGCACTGTAGGCTAGGTCATATAAACAAGAACAGAATAAATAGGTTGATTCAAGAGAAAATCTTCGAAGTCAGTGATTGTGAATCACTTCCAACCTGTGAGTCCTGTCTTCTTGATAAAATGATCAAGTCACCTTTTACTGGAAAAGGTGAGAGAGCTACTGAGCTCTTGAGCCTAGTACATACTGATGTATGCGGGCCCATGAGCACAAGTGCTAGAGGTGGATATTTCTACTTCATAACTTTCATGGATGATCTATCCAGATATGGATATGTCTATCTGATGAACATAAGTCGGATTCATTTGAAATATTCAAATAATTTCGAAGTGAAGTAGAAAAACAAACTGGGAAGAGTATTAAAACTCTTCGATCTGACCAAGGAAGAAAATACCTTTCTAGTGAGTTTCTCACATATCTAGGAGAGAATGGAATTCTCTCCCAATGGACTCCTCCAGGAACACCACAGCATAATGGTGTATCTGAAAGGAGGAATCAGACTCTGTTAGACATGGTCCGATCCATGATGGGTTTTGCTAGCTTGCCGATATCCTTCTGGGGATATGCACTCGAATCGGCTTGTTATCTATTAAATAGGATTCCAAGTAAGTCTATAATTAAGACTCCATATGAGATATGGATAGGGTGTAAGCCAGCACTTTCACACCTTAGGGTCTGGGGGTGCCCAGCCTATGTCAAACGATTAGTCACAGATAAACTTGGACCTAGGTCTGACAAATGCACATTCATTGGGTATCCCAAAGAGACAAAATGATATTTTTTTTACCATGTTGATGAACAAAAGGTGTTCGTCAGCCTTAAGGCAATCTTTTTAGAAAAGGAGTTCCTTGGTGAAGGAACCGTTGCCTCTAAGGTTGAACTTTATTAAGTTCAACAGGTAGAAGGACCGACACCAATAGCTGAACCTGAGTCGGATTTGATTGGATCAGATCCGGAGCTCAATGTACCTGCACCATTTAGACGATCCGGTAGAGTACCGCATCAGCTGGATAGATACTACGGTTTCTTGGTCTGGGATGGTGATCCCATCAAACTCGATGAGAACAATAAGGATCTGATCACCTATATGGATGCAATGTAGAGACCTAATTTTGAGAAATGGCTTGAAGCCATGAAATCTGAAATGGAGTCCATGAAGGTCAACGATGTATGGACATTGGTTGACCCACTTGAAGGGGTTAAACCCATTGGGTGTAAATGGGTCTTCAAAAGGAAGAGGGGCACAGACGGAAAGGTGGAGACCTATAAAGCCCGTTTGATTGCCAAGGAATATCATCAACGTTATGGTATTGACTATGACGAGATATTTTCCTCTGTGGCAATGCTCAAATTCATTCAGATAATGCTTACAATAGCTACCTATCTGGATTATGAGATCTGACAGATGGAAGTAAAGATAGCTTTCTGAATGGAGAGCTGACCGAAGAGGTGTATATGATACAACCTGAAGGGTTTACATCCACAGATGAGTCCAAGGTGTGTAAGCTTCAGAGATCCATTTATGGATTGAAGCAAGCTTCTTAGAGTTAGAACATGCATTTTGATAAGGTGATCAAAACGTATGACTTCATTAAGAATGGAGAAGAGCGCTGCATCTATAAATGGGCAAATGGTCCAGTTGTGGTATTCCTTGTCTTGTACGTGGATGACATTCTCTTAATCGGGAATGACATCCCTGCACTACAGGGAGTAAAAGTTTAGTTGTCATCGCAGTTCTCCATGAAGGACTTGGGTGAAGCATCCTACATCCTAGAGATGAAGATCTATAGGGATAGATCTAAAAAGATGCTTGGGTTATCTCAGTCCACGTACATAAATACTGTGCTGAAGAGGTTCAGCATGGAGAATTTCAAGAAGGACTATCTACCGATAGGCCATGAAATTTTTCTCTCTAAGAAGGATTGTCCGACAAGTCCTGAAGAGAGAGAGAGCGTATGAGTAGAGTCCCATATGCTTCGACCGTGGGATCTATCATGTACGCTATGACATGTACAAGATCAGATGTGGCATACTCACTAGGAGTAGTGAGTAGATACCAATCTGATCCTGGAGAAAACCATTGGAAAGTGGTTAAAGCCATCCTTAAGTATTTGAGAAATACTAAGGACCAATGGTTGGTTTATGACGAGTCAGATTTGAAACTTATGGGGTTCACAGACTCCAGCTTTCAATCTAACCATGATGACAGCAGAAGCATGTCGGGTTATATCTTTACTCTGAATGGTGGAGCTATCTGCTGGAAGAGTTCCAAGCAGCATACTGTGGCAGACTCTGTTTGTGAAGCAGAGTACATCACAGCATCGGATACCGCGAAGAAAGCTGTGTGACTGAGAAAATTCATCACTGAGCTCGGAGTAGCACACTCCCTCGATGGTCCAGTATTGCTCTACTACGACAGCACTGGTGCCATAGCTCAGGCGAAGGAACCCGAAGCACATCTTGTGCCACTTCCACCTAATCTGGAAGATCGTAGATCGAGGTGACATCGATCTTCAGAAGATCGACGGTAAGGAGAACCTGACCGACCCCTTCACTAAAGCCCTGACGATAAAGGAGCTCGACAATCACAAGTCGAAGATGGGTATTAGATACTGTGTTGAGTGGCTTTAGGACAAGTGGGAGTTGTTGGAAAATATATCCCAAAAATCAATCGTCAAGCTATTGATGGTTGAGCAATCAAGTATTGTAATTGATTTGTTAATAAATAAAATATATTTGGCATCTTCATCATAAGCTTTCATCTTCTAATGAACTCCATTGTTATGATGAAGTCCTTAGGACTATTTAAGTTCGATAAAGAGAGGATTTATTGATTAGTCCTTAAAACTGTTCATGATCAAATGATAAGCTGTTAATAAGGACAACAGCTTCTATCGAGCATAGGTCGCTGTAGGCCATATGGGTTGGTTGTCCTCTTAACCAAAGAGTGTGGAGACACTGGTATGGCATACAGGTGAGATGTAAGGGTACATCATCATTGAACGTGATCAACTTCAGAGCATTCTGCTATCAAGAATGTCTCTAATGGGATATAGGTATAAGTGTCCCTTAGACTTGGGATCGCCTCAGTGACTTGCTAGCAACTCACTGTGCTTCGGTACTGGACTAACTGAATTTTTAATTCAGAGACGGAAGGCTTATGGGCACAATCAAGTACTTGCAAAGTTAGAGTGTGATCGAGATGGGATTGACCACTCCAAGAGTTGGAGAAGAATGAGTCACTGTATTTCAATTTAGCAAGACCTTGGTCAGGATAATCCATCAGATGGATTTGATATTTTGAAATAAAATGTGCACAACCTGATCAGAGTTGACAGCTGAACTCTGAGATGTCCTATGATCATTTTGGTCAAGAGGATGAATTATATGGAAACTATATCCGCATGGGTTCTAAGGATGTTGTTCTACACATTCGACCTATTCGGTCATCGGATATCAGTGCTAGATGGTCACTTCGATTAGTATAAAAATTTATTCCTGTACTATCGACTTAGGTTCGGACCTATGAGGTCACACACATTAGAGTTTATGATCCGATCGGATGGTTGATCAACGATTAAGAATCATTCTAGGATTAAATGATCAATACGATTGACATTTAACCCAGTGCAAGTGTTGCAAGAGGATCGATTAGTAATTTGATTGCTAATTGACTTAATTTGATTAAGCCAATGGGTTGAGATTAAGTCTAATTAAATATGATTTAATTAGATTTAGTTTGGGCTTGATTGGATCAAGTCAATTGGTTTATTGGATAAGCCAATTGCAAGGAAAAACTAGTCCTAGTTCAATTAGGATTGGGTCAATCTAATTTTTAATTTGATTAGAAAATTAAATCAGATTTAAATCCAATTTAATCTGATTAAATTAGGTTCTTAATTGGGTTAAGACCTATTTTAATTGGGTTGATCTAATTTTAGTTTGATTTGGTTTGAGAAACCAAATTAAAATAAGTCATAAGATAGAATCATAGTAAGACTAAGATTCCACCTTGCGCCACATAAGCCTTCCCCCACGCTCTCTCTCTTATTCCATGCCTATCCCCACTTATTTTGTGTGACAAAAGCCCTCTCCTAGGTCTCTCCCACATCCACAAAAAGTTTTCTCTCTTCTTTCTTACATGGAAGGTGGTTTGGATCAAATCAAAGAGGAATAAGTTTGGATTTTGAATTCTATGAGATAGAGTTTTAGAAATCCAAAACTCTTTTAATTTTGCACCGAATTTATCCAATTTTTTTTTGAAATTTTCATAGCTTTTAGGGTACACATTGTGCATCCTTTTTTGATAGTCCATGCACAAAAATAAGGAGGAGGTGCTCAAGAGTTGGGTGCCCCTTATCTTGCCATGTTTGGATAAGCCTTGACTAGGTATTTGACCTAGATAAGGACTCTATCATATCTCTCTCTATAAAATAATTTTCTTCATTAAATTTTTGAAAAACATAAAGATTTGAGATACCTTTGGGCCATCCAAAAATTAGAGAGAAAGATCTTTGGGTCGTGGAGATATAATAGACACAAGATAGGGTGTTTAGAGAGAGAAACGAGAAGAAGAAGAGGGTCTTCTTCTAGGGTTGTTTGTTTTCATCTCTTCCCTTCCTCCATCTTGAGTTTTCTGAGAGTGTCTCAGATCTGAAACTCCTCCTCCTACTTCTCATCTTTGGAAGAGTCCAAATCAAGAAGAAGGAGGCACCTGATCAACCATCAAAGAAGGATCAGTGCAGTACTAACATACTGTGCTGATTTTCTAAAGCAGGACTTCTGGTCGAGATTCGTGGGCTCGTGTGGACGACTCCTAGAGGTCGGATGCATGTGCGGCTTACAACATCATCCTTAAGCCCGGATCAGCGAGGTTAGAATGTCTAACTTGTAAGGTAATAGATCTGATCTATTGTTTAATACATACATTAGATGTAGTATAGAAACATGTTGATATGATCAACATGTAGTTCATGCTCTATATATTTTAATTTTTGATTTAATGCTATGTAATAATCATGTAATAGAATCTTAGATCTAGGGATTCTCTGATTTTAAAAAATAAATTTTGATTTATTTTAATCTTCCGCTGCATGATCTTGAAAAAGTTTCAAGATCTAACCCTGAAATCCTAGATCTGGTTCCTTCAGAGGGACCCCAGGTTGGCAAGTGAGTTGCTCTCCGGGATGCTCCTTCCTACTGATGCAAACGAGCTGCTAAATATCACTCGAAAGGAGATAAGAAAAGCAACTGTGAACTACCTCATCCGAGAATGCTGGAGCTCTTGCAATTTTATTTACTTTGTATATATGTTTAGTGTTTACTCACAAGGGTCATTTTTTTTTTTACCAGCTCACCCATTATTTGAATGGGTACATTGAGAGTTCCCACAAATTTATGAAGGAGAAAAAGAAGTTTGAGCTCGAGGTTGGGATGCTCAAAGGCAAAATGGAGAAGGCTGAAAGGGAAACGGGAGAGGCCTCCATGAGAGCCGACACCGTCGATAGGAGAGTCGAGGATGCTGAAGCTGCATTAAGGAGAGCTATTGAGGAGAACTCCGATTTGCTGGGGAGAATAAAGGAGCTCGAGGTCCAATTGGAGGTAGCGGAGAAGAAGGCAGTGGAGGCTGCTTCCAAGGCTGTTGAAGATTTTTGAACCTCAGAGGAGTATGAGGATAAGAAAGTTGAATATTCTGCTGATGCCTATGATATTAGAAAGCAGTCAATCCGGGATAGAGTTGTCACCAAGCATCCAAAATTGGATCTAAACTTCTTAGATGAAATCCGAGATCCCACCGTAGCGGATGTCTTCGTGACAGGTGCCTCAGCTCCAGGCGTCGCCTTGTAGCCTTCTTATTTTTTTTCTTTTGTAGTAGGACCTTTCATGGCCATTGTAAAAGTTTAAGAGAAATAAATAAAATTTATCTTAATCATACCTTATCCTTTTTACTTGTGCATACCGATCTGAGGTGATCATTTGTTATTGGCACTCCGAAGCAATTAGTTAATAATGCCACTCCGAGGTGGTTGGCCGAGCGGTAACTTCATTCTGCTCCTTTAATGCGGACGATCATGAAGAATGATGGCCACTGACTTTTCTGATAGGGTTATGCCTGGGAGAGAGCATAGGACGTGTAAAGGCATGCTATGTAGCCATGCCCTGATTTGCGAAGTGTCGTCAAAATTTATTTCTGATAGTGAAAAAGTATGTCATTAATTACTTGATAGATAGCCATGCCTTTTTCGACTGTCGATTGATGATTGATGTAGATGTTAGCATCTATAAATAGGGAACCAAGGGCGAAGGAGCCCTAACTTTCTTTTTCTACAAAAATCTCCCTCTTCATTTGCTGCAATGTCATCACCTCTAAGGTTTCTGTCATTGGAGGAAATCAAACAATGGGTGAAGGAGTGGAATGCCTTCGTGAGGGAGGCTAATGAAAGATACCTAGCCCGTGAGAGAGAAAGAGCCAGGTGGGCCGGCACATCCTCCTCTCTAGGGCGCCCTATCCTTCACCTCCTAGGGGCAGGCTTAAACCCCAGTTCGAGCCTATTCCTACTGTGATCCGAGCGTGCTACAGTGCAGAGTTACAAGGCTCTGCAGAGTATAGGAGAGAGGTGCTCAACGTCACTACTACTGCTTTTATTCAGGACTTTGATGACTGCAAGGCCCGCCTGCAGGAGATAATGCCGTATCTAAAAATTCATGACATCCAGACTGACAACAGTGGTAAGGAGATGAAAACCTCTTCAAACGAGGATTGAGCCACCTTATCCAATTTTCTGTTTATCTCTCTCTCTCTCTTTTTTTGTAAGGTGGTGCTCGGGGGCACCCACCTTTTGTAGATACTTTAATTAATAAAAAGTTATCTTACTTCCATCACGCTCGTGTCTCGTGTTTGTGCTTACGTTTTTGGCTTAGCATATGGAGACTAGCTCCGACTTGAGGAGCTCAGGATTACTTTAGTCGCGTACAGCTTTGACCTTAGGAATTTGGTTAGGCTCACTCCAATCTAGGAGTCTTGACTAGGTACTATCTCAAACCAACGTGCAAGCTATTATGTACTGGGGCTGATCGAGAATAGTTGAAGAGAGCAGAGACCACTCTTCTCAAGAGGTGGCTAGTGCTCAGCTCATAATGCAAGTAGCTATTCGTGTTTGGCTCGGATCATAAAAAGCGGTCTATGCTTGGTTCATCTTATAAGTGGTAGGCTTAGCTCATCTTGATCCGAGACGCAACATGTGCCTATGGCATCTTGTGCCTTCTTCGATGGTGTTCTGAAGGTCTGGTTAGTTAGCCCTCATGAGAGGCAACGTGTGCCTGCAACATCCTGTGCCTATGGCATCTTGTGCACTTATCATCTTCGCATGAGAGGTAGCGTGTGCTTGCAGCATCTTGTGCCTATGACATCTTGTGCTCTCCTCGATGGTGTTCTGAGGGTCCTGTTAGTTAGCCCTTATGAGAGACATCATGTGCCTATGGCATCTTGTGCCTGTAGCATCTTGTGTATTTCTCATTTTCATACAAGAGGCAGCGTGTGTCTGTGGCATCTTGTGCTCTCCTCGATAGTGTTTTGAGGGTTTGGTTAGTTAGCCCTCATGAGAGGCATCATGTGCCTATGGCATCTTGTGCCTGTAGCATCTTATGTACTTCTTGTCTTCAAGTGAGAGGTAGCGTGTGCCTGCAGTATCTTATGCCTATGGCATCTTGTACTCTCCTCAGTGGCATTCTGAGAGTCTGATTAGTTAGCCCTCCAAAGGTCCCTTAGGGTCTCCCTCCGCTTCTCACATGGCTTGGGCTTTGCATGGCTCTTATAAGTTAGCCCCACTTCTAAGTCATCGAGGTCTTCTCAGATTGTCCTCTGCGAGTCGACCATAGTCACGGCTAAGAAAACCTATGAAGTTAATTGGAAAAAGATTTAAAACTTTGGGATGCCTTTGTGCCAGCATAAATTGGTGAACCTGAGGACTCATTCGTATAAAAAGATGTTACAACATCATTGATAGTACATACGAAAGTTAGCTGAATTTCATGACCTAGAGATTGGCATCCTATCAAGCTGTTTGAGCTTGTAAGTTTTAGAGCATACTACTTCATCCACCTGATAAGGGCCTTCCTAATTGGGTTACTGCTTTTTCTGCTCAATGGGCTGTGAAACCTCAGCCCACCGCAACACTAGATTGCTAGCTCGAAATTTCTTCAATTTAATTCAGGAGTTGTAATACTTGGCCACACTTTGATGGTAAGCAGCTATTCTCACAGCGGCGTTGATGCGGGACAATCCTAAAAAGAAAATCAATCCTAATAATCAAGCTCTCTTCTATTCATCAACAACAAATCACGTCCGGCCAGGGCTCATTATTCCAGGACAGATAGTATAGTTGCCTATACTCTGCTCAGGAGGCATGATTGATTGATACGAGACTAAAGCGAGATCAATCTAAATGATACAGACGAATGCCATTCGAGAGATCAGTAAACAATTAGCAATAGAAAATTTATAAACAGATAGCAGAAATTAAACATGCTCACGAGTAAATGCAAAAAAAGAAATAAGAATGGAACGAGAGAAAATAAAACATTAAATTCGTGAGAAAATCAAGAAGATGATAAGAATCCGGATCGTGATAGTTAAGAAACTACTCTGATTAGGGCTCTTAATCTTTAACCAAACAGATCATCGATAAAGAACTAGGTCTTTACCAAATCAGATTAAAAAAAAAATCATAGATCAACTGTTAAGGAACGAAGGTCTTGACAGCATATGATCTGTAGAATAAGAAATCACTCCTTCTCTCAGCACGACAGATGAAAATTCTGGAGGAGACAGATCTTCTCTTGGACGGAATAGGCTTACGTGGGTAGATGGTGGAGTCGATCAAAGTTGTAGGAACATTGAATCTTAAGTAGAAGGATAGGATAGAAAGTGGGCCTCACACCCTCCCCTTGTGGGCGATTTTGGGTCTCACACCCTCTCCCTCTCGGAGCGATTGACACAAGTATTTGTGGAGTTTGTAAAATCATTCATTGTCTTTTTCATGAAGATACAAGGATTTATATAGGACTCTAAGGGTCCTGTTTGTTTAGGAATCTCTTATCTTTACAAGGAAGAAATCAACCCTCCACAAAAAAGTAAAGCATTATAATCTACCATAGGAAAGAAATCACCTTCAACAAAATAAGTAAGTAGCCAAGAACTCTTAAGGAATTCTAAGGAAGAAATGGAACTCCATGTGGGTGCTTGATGCTTGACACAACTTGGCATGAGCACGGCACATGCTGGCATGCATATTTCTTCTCTTGGCATGTGGAGAGTGGTGGCTCCAAAGGTGACGTAGACAAATCCAAGTATGGCCCTATGGACCCAAAGCAAATGCATTAAAATTTATTGACTGAAAATAAATAACTGAAGTAGAATCAATTTAATGATGCTTCTTCGATCCAAATCGAACTGAAATCATGTTGCCATTTTTGATGGCTCTGGTGTCCGCACAATTCTCCGGGGTGGGGAAAACTCGACCCTGTCGAGTGTGGGTCGATTCTGCTCTGGTGATGCTCAAGTAGATCGGGATCAATGCGTTGCAGCTCTTCTCGAGTGATCAGATATCTTCAGACTCCGGTCGACCTCGTCATCTGACCAGATACCGCTGATAGCCTCGACTCCGGTGGAAGGATCTGCTCATCCAAAATTCTCTCAATCTGATCATGTTTTGCTGACATTTTGGCTGGTGGACACTCAGGGATAGGTTCGCTCTCAAAGGTTGGTTCAGGCTCAAATGGCTCACTAGGTATCCGAGTTGGTTTTTTATAGGCGACAAGATCTGTAATGTTAAAAGTAGAGCTAATGCCAAAATCAGAAGGTAGGTCCACAACATACGCATTTGATCCGATTTTCTTTATGATCTTAAACGGACCTGCTCCTCGGGCATGTAATTTCTTCACGATTCGGGGAAACGTTCAGGCCTCAATCGAACCATCACATAGTCTCCTCTGCAAACTCTTGAACATCGATGAGAATCTACATTCTGTTTATAAACTTTATTACTCATACTAATTTTTTTACTGATCTCTTTATGCAGACTCTTGACATGCTGTGCAAATGACTCTGCAGATTCAGAAATCCTAGCATGCATGGGTAGTGGGATGAGGTCTATTGGTTTTCTAGGTTGATATCCATGAACTATTCAAAAGGACTCATGCCAATGGACCTATTAACAGAGCTATTATATGCAAATTCGGCTCGGGCAGCAAAAGATCCCAGTTACCATATGTTCCCCAATCAAGCAACGCAAAAGATTTTCAAGACTTCTATTAACCACTTCGGTCTGACCGTCTGTTTGCGGATGATAGGCAGAAAAAAACTTTAGTTTTGTGCCTAAAAGATGCCATAGGGTTTTTCAAAAGTAGCTCATAAATCTAACATCCCTATCAGAAACAATGGTTTTAGGCAATCATGTAGTCTAACAATCTCATCAAAGTATATCCTTGCAACTTTCGACGCATCAGACGTTTGGCACAGGGCAAGAAATGGACCATTTTTGAAAATCTATCTACAACCACTAGAATAGAATCATGCTTCCTAGCTGTCCTAGGTAATCAAAACAAAATCCATACTAACATCTTGCCAAGGACAGTTGGTATAGGTAAGGTGTATATAGCGGTGTTTTATTTTCTCTGCTTGGCCACGACACATGTTCTACATTGGGCAACAATTCGGGCGACATCTCTTTTCAAGCTTGGCCAAAAGAACTGGGCTTCTACCAACTCTATAGTTTTATTCCTGCCAAAGTGTCCAGCTAATCCTCCAGCATGTAATTCCCAAACTAAAAAATTTCTTAAAGATGTACGGGGATACACAGCCTAGTTTCTCTAAATAGGTAACCATCCTGAAGGGTCTATTCACTATATTCTCTAGATGGCCCCTTACGTAAAGCGGTAAGTATGTCACCAAAATCTGGACACTCCTCATAATTTTCTTTAACCTTATCAAAACCAACAACTTCTATACTAACGGTGGACACAAAGTATGACGACGACTCAGGCATCAGCAGCCGATTCTCTACACCTGTACGGTGTTTCAAAACAAAAGTATAGGCTTGCAAAAACTCGACCCACCTACCGTGTCTATGATTCAATTTCTTTTGAAATTCAGGAATCTAAGGACCTCATGATCAGAGTACAAAATAAATTCTTGTGGTAGTAGGTAATGCCTCAATATCTTAAAGCTTGAATTACGCATAAAACTCTTATCATAGGTAGAATACTTGAGTTAGAATCGTTAAGTTTCTCACTAAAGTATGCTACCGGATGACCTTCTTGACTAAGGACACCACCAATCCCAACTCCCAGACCATCGCACGCTACTTCAAAAATCTTAGAAAAATCAGAGAGACGTAAGATTGGCATAGGTCATCTTGTCCTTAATATCTAGAAAGCTCTATTGGCTGCCTAGTCCATTCGAAATTTTCTTTCTAATGCAGTCAGTGATGGAGCGACTATGGTGCTAAACCCTTTTATGAACTACGATAAAAGGTTGCTAATCCATGAAAACTTCGCACGTCATGCACACTCTTGGGCACCGGCCACTCAACTATTGCTCTAATTTTTCAGGATCAGAGATACACCATTGGGGGTAAAACAAAACCTAAAAAGATGATATGGCCTGTCATAAAAGCGCACTTTTTAGGATTAGCATACAAGCTTTTTGCTTTAAGAACTTGACACACTCTTTGAAGTGATCTATTCCCTAGTTTGACTATAGATCAAAATGTCATCAAAATATACGACTACAAATACTCCTATAAATGGTCGTAGTACTTGGTTATCACCTCATGAAGGTACTAGGGGCATTAGATAATCCAAATGGCATCACCATCCACTCATATAAACCATTTTTTTCTTGAAAATAGTTTTCCATCATCCTCCGTCTAATCCTTACTTGATAGTAACAACTCTTAAGATCGATCTTAGAAAAGATAGTGGATCGGCCATCATATCTAACATGTCATCTAACCTAGGGATGGGAAAGTGGTACTTAATGTGATCTTTTAATGATACGGCTATCTATGCACATCTCTATGTACCATCCTTCTTTGGAGTCAGTAGTGCAGGAACCGCGCAAGGACTCAAACTCTCCCTCACAAATCTTTTTTTATCAACTCTCCAACTTGTCTTTGTAGCTCGCATGCTCATTAGGGTTCAACCTATAGTGGGGCAAGTTGATAGGGTAGATCCAGGAATAAATCAATGGCATGTTGAATGTTTCTCATAGGCGGTAAGTAATCTGGAAGATTCTCAGAAAGACATCATGAAACTCAGTAAAAGGCTAGCTACTTCCTTAGGATAATCCACTTTAGAATCCTCACAAACTTCTCTAGCAGCAAGCATCCAAACAGGTGACCTTCACTCATGGTCGTCTCTAATTCTTTAGCACCTATCAGATGAGACTTTTCTTCTTAAGATTTTCTTTTGGTCATCGCCTATCTTTCTATTAGTAGCCTTAGGTGGGGAAGGATTAATCATGATCTTCTTACCCTGATGAGTAAAGCTATAGGAGTTGATTCGGCCATAAATCGTAACATCATTGTCGAATAGCAAGGCCGACCTAATATGATACTTCCGACTTTCATGGGTAAGACATCGCACCACATGATCCTGATAGGAATGAAGCTGGATGGCACACGCATCTAAATTTGATGGGAATAGAGGAGGAATCAATCTAAAACACACGATATGGACTAGGATGATCTACAGGAGTTAATTCTAATCGCTTAACCGTATCGTGGAGATGGTGTTGATACAGCTACCACTATCAATGATCACCTTAAAATTTTATCATTAAATTTTATGAAGGTATGAAAAATAGAGATCCTACGCCAGTCTTCACTTTCTTAGTTTGTGCTAGGACATACCTAATGACTCCAAGCCTAAGGTTTGACTCGGGTGCGGTATAACTTAGGATGTTCTCAGTACTCTCAAATTGCTCGGCTAAATCTGGATCAGCTTCATAAACTTTCTCCTCAATATTTTTAGAGTTTCTCCTTCTAATTCTTCTACGAATAATGATCGGTTGGGGCATTGTACAGTAAAGTGACCATAACCATGGCACTTGAACCAATGGAATCAAGAATTACTTCCTTTTGATAACTCTCCTATAGCTTCTTTTTCTTTATCTTCTTTTCTTCCAATAGGATTTGTAAGTGAAGGTCCATTACTAGGAGTTTGATTAATATTAGGTCTCGATCCAGAAGGGATTACTCGGCTGGGTTCAGAATGATGGAGAGTCGAATATCTAAAAAATCTTTCAAAGTCTAAAGCAAGTTGATAAGCTTGTTCCAATGTGGTTATCTCTCACAGAAAGAGCTCATGCTGAATATCCTCTCGTAATCCAGCTCTAAATCTAGATAAGGTAATAACCCTATCTTCGGCTACTCCATATCTCATGAGGTATTCATCAAATCTCGTGATATACTCAGTGACTGATCTATTCCCTTGAGTAAACCTCTGCCATTGATCTAAAAATCTTTGTTGGTAAGAGGTGGGGAGATACTTCTCTCTGAATTTTTCTTTCATCTCATCTCAGGTTTCTATCGGATCTTGTCTTCTCTGATTGAGAAGACGCTCAACACTTTTTCAATAAAGTCGGACTTGCCTAACCAATTTCATCCTAGCAAACCTAACTCTCCTTGCTTCAGACATTTCATACCATCCAAAATAATGGTCCATACCTGATTCTCAATCTAGATATTCTCTCGGATCTAGACAACCATCAAAACTTGAAATTTCGACCTTCACATTCCTAAACATATGCTCATTTTGATCGAACTAGTTATGGTGCGGACGTGCCCCTATAGGTCGATCAAGTTCTAAATTTCTACCTCTTTGTCCTATAAGTAGTCGGAGAGACTCAGGTTCAGATTATTTTTGCCTAGCTTCTTCTAATACCACTATTCTCTCATCCATGACTTTCATAAAATTTTTCATTTCATCAAACTTTTCAGTCAGAGCATTAATGATGGCTGCTATATTGAGATCCATATTGGTGTTGGATAAGAAAGTAAGATGTTGGTACCAGGTACCTGATCTAGTGGTCATGCAACTCTAAGATGCAGAAATAAGGTGTAATAAAAATTAAAATGCTTGAAGTAAAATACGAAATTTAGAGTGTAAAAATTTAACTTGCAGAAATTTAAATTGCTGAATTTAAACTAAAGTCCTAATTAACCGGCTCTGATACCAAATTGATGTGGGACAACCCTAAAGAAGGAAGAAAAAAAAATCAATCCTAATGATCAAGCTCTCTTCTGTTCATCAACAATAAATCATGTCCAGTCAGGGGCTCATTTTCCTAGGACAGACAGTATAGTTGCCTATACTCTGCTCAGGAGGCATGATTGATGATACGAGACTAAAGCGAGATCAATCTAAATGATACAGGCGAATGCCATTCGAGAGATCAGTAAACAACTAGCAATAGAGAATTTCATAAACAGATAGCAGAAATTAAACATGCTCACGAGTAAATACAAAAAAAGAAATATGAATGGAACGAGAAAAAATAAAATATTAAACCCGTGAGAAAAATCTAAGAAGATGATAAGAATCCAGATCATGGTAGTTAAGAAACTACTCTGATTAGGGTTCTTAATCTTTTAACCAAATAGATCCATCGATAAAGAACTAGGTCTTTACCAACATCGGATTAAAAAAAAAAATCAAAGATCAACTGATAAGGAATGAAGGTTCTTGACAGCATATGATTTATAGAATAAGAAATCACTCCTTCTTTCAGTATGATAGATAAAAATTCTAGAGGAGACAGATCTTCTCTTGGCGGGATAGGCTTGCGTGGGTAGATGGTGGAGTTGAATCAGAGTTGCAGGAACACTGGATCTTAAGTAGGAGTAGGATAGAAAGTGGACCTCACATCCTCCCTTTGTAGGGTGATTTTGGGTCTCACACCCTCTCCCTCTCGGAGCGATTGACATAAGTATTTATGAAGTTTGTAAAATCATTCATTATCCTCTTCATAGAAGATACAAAGATTTATATAGGACTCTAAGGGTCCTGTTTCTTTAGGAATCTATTATCTTTTACAAGGAAGAAATCAGCCCTCCACAAAAAAAGTAAAGCATTATATGTGATAAAATAATCTACCATGGGAAAGAAATCAGCCTTCAACAAAATAAGTAAGTAGCCAAGAACTCTTAAGAAATTCTAGGGAATAAATGGAACTCCATGTGGGTGCTTGATGCTTGACACAACTTGGTATAAGCACGGCACATGCTGGTATACATATTTCTTCTCTTGGCATGTGGAGAGTGGTGGCTCCAAAGGTGATGTGGACAAATCCAAGTATGGCCCTATGGACCCAAAGCTAAATGCATTAAAAAATTATTGATCGAAAATAAATAACTGAAGTAGAATCAATCTAATGAGGCTTCTTCGATCCAAATCGAATTTAAATTATGTTGCTGATTTTTGATGGCTCTGGTGTCTGCACCATGCAGGTTGCTTGCTTATAAAGTAATTCGGTAAGATTACATTGGCCTACTATTCAGGAAGATGCAGCTAATTTTGTCAATAAGTATGATCAATGTCAAAGATATGTTAATATCCAATATCAACCTGCTGCTGAGCTTAGTGTTACTGTTAAAATTTATAAATTTTTTTTGTTCCACTAGCACAATGCATATTGCTGTTGTTTATTATAATTTAATTATTTTATATACTATTTTGTATGCTTTTACTTATTATAATTAAATATAATTTTTTTTTATTTTAAAAAAAACTCTATTAAAATTTTTGATAAAAAAATTTTAATACAGAATTACTCTTTTTTGATAAATTAGAAATCTATCTTCGAATGTATGTTCAGAAATGGTAGTTAAATTGTATTGAGCCATAGATTTTCATTCAAAAATTGATCTTGATCGAAATTTACTCTTGGATGTCCTATATTTAGATATTTTAAAAAAATAATAATCTTATTGTTGGATGTCCTGGATCCCAATTCAGATCCTGATCTAGATCACAATCCGAATCGAGATCTCGATCTGAATCTCGACCTCGATCCAATTCGGATCATGATCCAGATTTTATTTTTTATGTTCATTTATATATCAAAAATTGCAGGTATGGCACTAGGAGACAGACAACAATATTCGTGTTCACAGTCTACCTCGGAGGCTGAGGCGCCCTTATCGATTTTCACTGTCGCACCAGCTCCGTCGCTAGAGGGTCCTGCACTAGCAAGTCCTAGTGAGACGGATTCGAGTGAGACGGGTCTGAGTGATATTATTATATTTTTTATATAATAAAATTTAATTTTTTTATTTAGATAGCTATTATACTAATGATTTATTTATTATTGTTTCAGATCAGTCTCCACTAGTAGTAAGGTGCGGGCAAGGTCCATCGAAGAACCTCGTTTTAAAGTGTTGGAGATCCGAGTACCTAAGACAGCATCTCCGTATCGAGATACCACCTGACTACACCAAGCCCATTAGGGGATGATGCAAGCCATGGCAGACCGAGCTGGGCATCATGTCGCAGCTATGCCCCCGTGATGTTTTTCGATTGACGTCACATTGTACCGGCTCAGAGGGAGGTTTTCTACACCCAGTTACAGATAAAATAAATTATACTGTGAATATTTAATTAGCAAAGTATTCTTCTAATATTTGTTATTGACAGGATGTTTTTGATATTATTGATTTTGAGGTGGATCATGTGCGGCAAGTCGTGGACGCTCATTTATCTTTGCGTTTCAAGGACTATCGCCACCATATCCATCAGCACCATGTGATGCAGGATCATGGGGTGGAGGCAGCGTGGCAACGACCCTATGACAGCATCACTATGGATGATTGGACTGTCATATGCCGGCATTATGAGGATCCGACATATCAGATTACACATCCAAACTTCTTTTTTTTTTTAGAATTTAATGATTGAATCATTTATTCTTAAATTCAATTTGTTATCTACTAATTTAACTGCTAATTGTATAGAGAAAATATATCCAGAATGCCGTGAATTGGACTAGACAGACTGTACCACATTGTGGGGGTTTGAGGTCGTTCGCTTGTCACATAGAGCAGATGGTAAGTAATTTTTTATTAGTATATAATTCTCTAGCTATTTAAATTTTTTTTAATTAATTATTCTCAAATTGTAGAGAGATGCTGAGAGTGGCGAGCTTCCTGATAGGATCAATATCTACCAGTAGATCCACCAGCGATGGTCAGGGGAGTGGACGACGGAGAGCCAGGAGCTCTTTATAAGTTTTTTTAATTATTTTTTCATTCATAGTTTGATTTTTAGTACAAAATTAAAATAGCTATAACTTTAATTTTTAAGACCGTATGATAGACATCAGATCCTAGCCCACCCCTGAGGGCTCGATCGCACCCACAGTTGACGAGATCTGTGATCAAGTGCTTGATAGAAGATCCTGTTATATTAGGGGTCTAGGGCATGGGATCACTGCTCCCTCATCTTCACACTCATCCAGGGCTGACATCCACGCTGCCTGCGATGCTCGGCTAGCGGAGGTGAAGAGGCAGGCTGAGCAGTGAGCTGATGAATTGACTGCACACGTCGACGAGTACCAGCGACTTCAAATCTAGATGATGGAGTGAATGCCGCAGATAGAGCAGATAATACAGCTGATGAGGCAACAGCTGACCAGTCCGAGTGCTCTCCTTTCTCAGCCCATTCTCCTTTTGTAGATGCCAACACTTAACGGCTTATTTGTGTAGCTTTTTATTTTTATTTTAGACCTCTTATAATTTTAATTTAATATAATAAAATGATGAAATTTATTTGTAGATTTATTGTGTGAATTTTTTATTTTAATTTTTTATTTTAAATTTATAAAAAATATTATAAATAAATTAAATATATATATTCATAAATTATTTTTAAAAAATATCTATAAATTATTAGTGATGGAATTATTTTTGATGAAATATTGATTGTGAAAAAATATATTAGTGATGAAAAATTGGTTATAAATAAATTTTTTAATAAATTTAAAAATATTAAAATTTTATATTAAATTAATAGCAATGAAAATATATGTCGGAATTTGTAATATTTACAACGTAAAATTTACATCGTTAATATTTTTTTAAATTTAATTTTTATAAAATTTTTTAATTAAATTAATAGTGACAAAAATATTTCATCGTAAATAATTGTATTTGTGATGAAAAATTTATATCATTAATATTTTTAAAATTTAATTTTTATAAAAATTTTTAATTAAATTAATAGCAATGAAAATATTTTCATCGTAAATAATCATATTATGACAAAAAATTTATGTCGTTAATTTATTTTAGATTTAATTTGTATAAAAATTTTTATTTAAATTAATAATGATAAAAGTATTTTTATTATTTTTAATTTAATATTTATTAGTGATGAAAATTTTTGTCAGAAATTGCTATATTGGCGATGAAAGGTTTGCATCGCTAATATTTTTTAAAATTTATTTTTATAAAAATTTTTAATTAAATTAATAGTGATGAATAAAATTCATCGTAAATAATTAATTTCATCACAAATTATATTTTTTTATGACTAAATTTTTTTATCGTAAATAGTTCTTGAAAAAAATAATTTTTTTAACCATAAAAATTTTTCATCGATAATATTTATTATTTGCGATATAATTTTTTTCATCATAAAAAATTATCAACGATGGTATTATTGACAACTAAATATTAGCAATAAAATTTTCGTCGCTAATAACTATTAGCGACGAAAATCGACTATTAGCGATGAATTTTTTTCATCACTAATATCCTGTTTTGTTATAGTATCATTTACCACTAGAATGAGTTAAGGGGGAGGAAGAATTCTTCCGATTTGATAGAAACTAAGATCATAAGATCCTAAAAGCATTTGGATATAGACAATTACATGATTTCGCTCATCCAAGGATAAACTATATAAACTTAGACCTAGACTTGCTTATCGGGCAGGTCAGGCTGGTCTCGGACCAGGGAACAGCACTTTGTATTATTAATATGACTCAACCAATTCTCAAACTAAAAGTTTTTATTAGTATTACTTTTAACATGGTTGGAATATGCAATGATGTTCAGTAGTCTTTAATATTGCATAGTCCATGCTAACAACAAGTCCAAAATCGAAATTAAGTATGCTATAAATCCACCACCCATTATGCAAAAATTGAGCATGATCAACAAAATGTGTGCATTAATTATTTAACAAGCCAATTAGCTTTGTCTCGACTGTTTTGGTATGGCTCTCCTAAGTGCTAGCCCTTAGGAGATGTGATTTTAGCATTAGCGAGAACCAGGGTCATGAAGAACTAAATTACTTATTTGTTAAAAAATAAAAATTTAAAGGAACACAAAGAAATTTACCATAAAAAGAAAATAAAAAAAAGAAATCTCACAAATCGCATTTAAAACAATATTTTTGCTTATTTAAAATGAATTCCTTAAAATACGGCTAAAAGTAGTCCAAGCCAGAAGCAATATGACACCGGGCTATAAAGAAAAAGATTTTTTCACAGCTTGCCCTCCTTCCTACTGCCGAAAAGGAGGCCCAGAGATCAGATACCCTTTTCGGCTACAATCTAATCCACCATACTGTGGTGCCCCGGGCCTAGTTCTCTCATGCTTGGGAAACGACACCCTTCTCTCGCTACCAGAGTCGGGCTCCTATAAGGTGATTGCCATTAAGTACCGGTATTCTGAAATAACGATCAAACTTGGAGAACCGTGGTCTGACTGCCAGGTGCAAAACTTCAGCTCCACCAGCCTCACAACACCAGTTTACACACCTCCGACAGCCAGTTTGGTGAACTGTTCAAAAGCATGGAATGACGCGAGAGAAAGAGAAGAGTATGGCGTGACACCGATCTCATGCTTGAGCAGTGCCGATCATTTTGTTTATCTGGCTGATGCCAGCATGGTAATGAGCGCGCTACCTTTGGATTGCGTGGTGGTCTCAACTAATCTTGTGCTTCCAGAATGGGGAAAAGGTGTGCCAAGGGCAGAGGTGATGCTTACATGGAACTCTCCAGTTGGCTACTCATGCGCAGATTGCGAATGGGCAGGAGGACGTTGCATATTTGACCGGACAATAAACCAAGCTTCCTGCAGCTTTCCCGGACAGCCTGGTGAGTTTCCATATTCCTTCCTTCCGTGGATGGTTATTTGCTAGCTAGGGAAGCCGGAAGCAGTTTGAACTCACGGTGGTGAACTACGGCGATGCCAGGTTGTCCATCATACTCGCACCAGGCCATCACCATTCACACTCAGGTGGCACTTGCCACCGGTGGCGAGCCATTCCAATTGCTAGTCTCTTTGGTCTCTGTTTACGCCCGGTGGCGAGCCATATTTTTTCCAATTGCTAGTCTCTTTGGTCTCTGTTTACGCTCGGCTATTTGGATGCCGGTATAATTACTCATAGATATGTTACACATTCACTTACCACTGGAATGAGTTAAAAGGGGTTGAAGAATTCTTCCAATTTGACAGAAACTTAAGATCACAAGATCCTAAAAGCATTTGGATATAGAAAATTACATGATCCCGCTCATCCAAGGATAAACTATATAAACTTAGATCTAGCCCTGCATATAGGACAGGTCACGCTGGGCCCGGACAAGGGGACAGCACTTTGTATTTCTAATATGACTCAACCAATTCTCAAACTAAAATAGTTTCTATTCGTATTACTTTTAACATGGTTGGAGTATGCAATGATTTTCAGTAGTCTTTAATATTGCATAGTCCATGCTAACAAGAAGTCCAAAATCGAAATTAAGTATGCTATAAATCCACCACCCATCATGCAAAAATTGAGCATGATCAACAAAATGTGTGCACTAATTATTTAACAAGCCAGTTAGCTTTGTCTCGGCTGTTTTGGCATGACTCTCCTAAGTGCCAGCCCTTAGGATATGTGATTTTAGCATTAGCGGGAACCAGGGTCACGAAGAACTAAATTACTTATTTGTTAAAAAATAAATATTTAAAGGAAACACAAGGAAATTTATCAAAAAAAAAAATAAAAGAAGAAATATCACAAATCTCATTTTAAAACAATATCTTTGCTTATTTAAAACGAATTCCTTAAAATACGGCTAAAAGTAGTATCACGATATTTATTTATTTTTTTTTTTTTTTGTGACAAGTCCGGCCGATGACATTTAATAGGCACATAATGACCGCATCTCTTCTCTGTGTCACATTCCAACCTCCTGGAGCCTCTACCGGCTACCAATATGGGTAAATCCAACCAGCTAAATTTGTTATACTCTTGAATGACCCTTCTTCACCACTTATACTTCTTACCTAAATAACTTCAAAACTTTCTATTTCATGTTAATTTCAAACAAAATGTGATACATGTGCACGTGATAGGATACAACATTGCCGATAATTGTGGAAATGCGAGAGATTCCACTAACACTCTACTACGGTGTTTGGGTTATATAGTGGAATTTATGCTTATTTGTCTTCAAGTTATTTCATTTCATCCATAAATTATGTTTTGGGTACTCAAAAATCATATTTTGGCTTTTGCTTATTTGAAAGTATTATTTGAATTACAGGCAAAATCATAAATAGTCCTCATGGCACTTAGTAGGTTTTTCTTATATTCCAGCTAATTGGAACCTTCATCCTTAGGGGTTTGTGCAAGCTATACTCTTGGATGACCTTTTATCCAACTTGTGCTGATTGTGTGCGAAAGCTCTGAAGAACTTCGTATAATTTTCCTATATTTATATGCTTCTCATATTGCATTCAATGTTAATCAGATCATTCTTTTCTTCTATATTGTTTTAACTAATTTAAACATCTCTATAATTTAACATCCAAACAAATTCATCTTATCTGTTAATCTTTTGTGCAGGTTTAGATTCTTCAAACAAGAATCGCACAGCAGGTGAGTCCCTGTAAACTGTTTGCAAATTTTTATAAAAAAGCACTCAGCTGAACTAGTCATGTAAGATAGAATTTAATGATGCGTGACAGATAAACCAATCAAGGATTCAGCTTGACTGGGGAATTCTAAGCAGAGCATTGCCTCTGCTATGGAATGTGTTTTAATGATTTATTCAATCTTCCTGGTACATAATCTAGCTTGTATTCTCCCTTTTGTCCTTCCTACCCCTTCTACCTTCTTTTCTACATCCTATATTTTGTTCCTTGATAAAATTAGGTGGGAGTTGGAGCTAAAATCAGATCAGATACAAATTGAATATCCGCATATCCATATTCATATTTGTTTTGTCTGATAAACACAAATATAGATACAAATATTATTTAGATGCAAAAGTTTATATCCATATTTGTTTTAATGGATACAGATATAATTCAAAATTTGCAAGTATAGATATAATGACAGATATAACTTAAATAATTAAATTTTATATATACAAAGTCAAAGATATCACTAATTAGATGATAAATCAAGTTAATAATATATTTATATGGTTATATATTTTTATAAAAAATTAATAAATATTATATAAAATTATATAGGATTACATGTAGATTCGGATATTCGAATATAGATTGGATAGTTGTTTATCCATATCTATATCAATTTTTCTTTAACGGATATAGATATAGATACGGATATTAGTCAAATTCTCAAATTTCTGTCCATATTTGGATTGATTCGGATATGAAAATAGATTCAGACAGATAAGATCCATACCATTTTCATCCTTAGCGGGAGTGGGATAACTCTAACTAAAAAAAAAAAAAGTAAAAAAAAGAGCATGTTATCAACATTAAGGGGGCATTTGGTTCGTAACCAGAATCAAAATGAGAATAGGAATGGAAATGGCTGGGAATCGAAATTGGAATAGGCAAATCTTCTAAAGCATTTGATTCGTGACCAGAATCAGAATCGAAATTGAAATGAAAAATTGAATCCATAGAGAATAGTAGGGATTGAATTCTATGCAGATTGATCCATTCCTATTCCATCTCAGAATCGGAATCGGAATGAGACTCCTTCCAACCAAACAGTTGGAATGAGAATCACCCATTCCTATTCCGATTTCAAACCCTCATTCTCTCCAACCAAACACCCCCTAAGCCCATTCATTAAGGTGGTGAATGCTACCACATATGCACGGTAATGCGAGGACATGCATCACAGTGCAACCCGCCATTACTATTCACACTGGGGTGGCACTAGCCACAAATGGCAAGCCAAACCTTTTATATGCTAATCTCTTGGGTTGAGTCTTTACATACTTTGCTATTTAGATGCCGGTATAATTATCAATGGACTCAACCAGTCCTAAAACTAACATGACTTCATTAGCATAACTCTTAACAACATTGGAATATGCGATGATTTTTACTACTCTTCATTGCATGGTCTATGCTAGCAACTCCTAAAAACTACACTAAGTAGACCATCAATATTTCACAACTCAACCCACCTTGTCTCCGCCGGTTGGCACCACTCTCTTAAGAACTTGCTGTTGGTTAAGGTTTAGGGGTTCAAATCAAGAAGACATAAATCTTCTCTTTGTAAAGAAGAACTCTCGTGAATCACATTTTGACTTTTGCATGTTTGGTTAATCAACAAGACTTGTTTATTGTGTAAAAGTAAAAAATCAAAGAAAAGGACAAGAAGAACTCTTGTGAATCGCATTTTGACTTTTACATGTTTGATTAATCGACAAGACTGGTTTATTGGAAACAAATTCCATAAAATACGGCTAAAAATGGACACGGGACATTTAATAGGCATACAAACCTCACATCTCTTCTTTCAACCATATTCCAACCGCCCATGTGGGTAAATCCAATCAGCTAAATTAGTTATACTCTTGAATGACCCTTCTTCACCGTTTGTATTCTCTTCAAAATGAAATATGATGCATGAGATGCGCAAGATGGGCTACAACATTGCCGGACACATGTGGGAGCTTCACAAACGCCCTGCTACTGCTACAGAGTTTGGGTTCTATCATGGAATTGATGCTTTTCTGTTTTCAATTTAGATCATAGTTTTTAGTTTCATAGACACATCATATTTTGACTGCTAAGAAATCACAATTTTGGCTTTTGCTTATTTGGAAGTATTCTTTGAAATATCGGTAAAATCATAAAATGCAGGTATTAGTTATATTCCAACTGATGGCTAGTGTTTCTGTTTAACTGGTTGTTTCATCCCTTGATCATCTCTGTGATATTCCTCTTTTCTATTTTATCTGACACTTTGTTTCCTGTGGGAACTTCTTACGTTCCCACAAGGCACACTCAGTAATTGCTCATTTAATAAAGTTTGGGGGGGAGAGTTTCATTCCCTCCCACTTACTCCTCAAAAGTTATATTCCAACTGATCGGAATTTATATCCATGTGGATTCATTTAATCAGCTGGCTTAGTTATACTCTTGAATGACCTTTAATCCAACTTGTGCTGATTGCGTGCTAATTCTCTATAGTGCTCACATAATTTCCCTATATATATATATATATGCATCTCATAGCTAGGTCAACCAATGCTAATGAGATAATCTATCTTGTTTTAACTAATTTAAACATATCTATTGTTTTACATCCAACTAATTCATGTTATCTGTTAATCTTAATTTTCTGCAGGTGCAGATCCTTCAAACGTCAACCTCATCATAGGTGAGTCCCTGTAAACTCTTAACAGATTTTCGTAGGAAAGCACTCCACTGAACCAGTCATCTAACATAACATTTAATGATAGATGACCAACAAAATAGTCAAGATGTGGCTTTCTCAGGAAATTCTCAGTAGAGCATTCTCTCTTGGACCCCCAACCTAATTTGTTCTCTCTCTTTTATCCTTCCTACCTCCTCTTCTCTTCTTTCCAATATCATAAATTTATTCCTTCATAAAATTGGGTGGAAGGGGGATAACTCCCTCCCTTTTTATAAAAAATAAAAAAATAAAGTAAAAAGAAGGGCATGGTATAAACAGTTTATTCATTAGACCTCACCAATAATATTTCCATGTGACTTTTTTAAGTATTCGAGATGGAGTGACTCTTAGGAGGAACTGCATGGCATTGGTAAAAACTACAGCCGGACTTGGTCGCATATGAGGATGAGAGGCCTTCTCGATGATATATAACAATCATTTTACCATTTTTTCCTCTTGCAACTGAGTGTGGCAGGACAAATTGTGCTAACTACTGCATTGTTTTGCTTCAGGCTTATCTCTTGGTGCATTTGTCGTACTTGTGTCGGTGGCATTCAGTCTAGTCTACATCTTTAGAAAATCTGACAAGGAAAAAGAAGTACGTTTAAAGGTAGAAATGTTTCTTGCAACCTACAGGGCCACAAAACCCACGCGATACTCTTTTGCTGATGTTAAAAAGATGACAAAGCATTTTAAGCATAAATTAGGCCAAGGTGGATTTGGAACCGTGTATAAAGGAGAGCTACCAAATGGGATTCCAGTGGCAGTTAAGACGCTGATAAAATCCAAAGGGGAGGGAGAAGACTTCATCAATGAAGTAGCCACAGTTGGAAGAATCCACCATGCAAATGTGGTTCGTCTTTTGGGATTTTGTTCAGAAGGAACATGGCGTGCACTTATTTATGAATTTATGCCAAATGAGTCACTAGAGAAGTATATTTTTGATAAAAGAAACAAAACAGATCATCAACCATTGGACATGCAAAAGCTGCAAGAGATCGCTATTGGGATTGCTCAGGGTATCGAGTATTTGCATCAGGGATGCAGTCAGCGCATCCTACATTTTGACATCAAACCTCACAATATTTTATTGGACCATAACTTTAATCCAAAGATTTCAGATTTTGGCCTTGCAAAGTTATGCTCAAGAGACCAGAGTATTATCACGATGACTGCTGCGAGGGGAACAATGGGCTACATTGCACCCGAGATCTATTGTAGAAATTTTGGAACAGTGTCTTATAAATCAGATGTCTATAGTTTTGGAATGTTGGTGCTGGAAATGGTGGGTGGGAGAAAGAATGTTGATCCTGAAATCGAGAAAACAAGCGAGATATATTTTCCAGAGTGGATATATGGCCAGATAGTACAAGGTCATGATCTAGGATTGGTGATGCAGAGGAATGGAGTTGAAGAAGATATCGCCAAAAAGCTTGCTATAATAGCATTGTGGTGCATACAGTGGAATCCAATGGATCGGCCCTCCATGACAAAAGTGATTCACATGCTGATGGAAAATTTGGAGAGCTTGGAGATACCTCCCACGCCTTTCGTCTCCTCCACTGGCCAAAAGAATGGTGTGTAAACAAAATGCAGATTTCAAGAGCAGACTCAGTTGACATACCACAGAATACTATAAATATTCCACCCTATCAATATTGTAAAATATTATATTTGTACTTTTCATATCTTACTCCTACGCCGTATCAAGACTTCATCTGTCTTCTACTTAACTATCATGACTTTCTGTAAGTGATTTTTGTAAATAATGCCTAGAAATAATTCAATAAAAAGATTGATTGTCCCTCGAGATGAACAGTAGCTAGTAGAAAACCTTAAAATGATGGAGAGTAATAAAAAGTTTCAAATTTAGTGACAGATGCACCAAAATTATAACTAGTGCCAGCAATATATTTGCCAACTTGGTCAGACTCAAAGTCCGAAACCCCTTTGTAAGAAAATGAGTTCATAAGCATTCTGATGACTCAACAAGATTTGGACCAAATTCAAACATGATTGTGCCATAAAAATCATGTTAAATAGATTCACATAAAATAAAATTCACTAGAAAATTTGAATATTTTTTTGCCAGAATATTTTCATTGCTTTCTGTAAAGCATGTTTTTGGGAAGCAAGGAAGTAATAAAAACTTTCTGCAAAATATTTTGATCTAAATAATCTTAAAAGTATTATATCTAAATTTCTCTGCCTCTATAGTCTGTTTAAAACGTCAGTTGCTAAGTATTATGAAGTATAGATTATCTTTTATGCTCATCAAAGAAATAAAAAAGAATTCAACCAGCCATGTAAATTCAGCCGATTATTGTCCATTTTCAATGCAAAAGTTCAAGCACCAAGGTGCCTCTGGCGTTGAGGCCTGGTATGAGCTAGCCTCCATGTCGTCCAAGTTGAAGCAAACCCATCTGCTTCTATGCAATCAATCCCGATTGAGGTCATGGATTCTTCCATCGCTACATCCCAATCTCGCCCTTTAGATCCCAGGTTCGGATGATTTAATTCCTAGTTCAAATGAAGGAAAGAGATTAGCACATGCTGTAGCCTTTCTTGTCATCAGATATTTTAATTATTCCAAAATTCTTTACAAATGTACATTTTCTTGCAAACATTGTTTCCTTTTCCATTTCATTCTCTTCCAAAAAAAAAAGGAAAAAGAAAAAGGAACAAAGAAAAGAAGCAAAGTAGCGAACTAGAAAAATAAAGATGTTTCTAGATTTGATTGCACATTATCCAATCATGTTCCTGGCAATCCAGAGTCCTACGAATCACACTATAATTTGCATGCTAATTTGTTGTTATATTTTCCTGCTGGCATTACTCTGCTGGTTTCTTAGGCAGGAACATGTTATTGGAATTTTTGCCTGAGGATGTAAAAAGAAAAATTAGAGTAGATAAGATACAGGAGCGCCACAATGTTTAATGCATCAGCCTGTAGTCTTAGGGAACCCTCTGTTGATACCTTTCAGCACCACCACACACTAATAATTTCTTCTGATTTCCTCTCGGAGAAGACAGATGTTTTCGACGAGAGAGTTGCTATTTCAAGACAAACAGGTCTCACTCCTTCCCCTCATCCAGATCAACATCCAGGTCTGGTCCCAAAAGCTGTCCCATGAGCCATTTGCAGTAGCCCAACGAGGAGGTCAAACTGGATGTCACTTTGTGTTATTGTATATCATCAAGATTGAAGTTCTATATTTCATCAGAAAAAAAAAGATGGAAGTTCTATATAAATGGATGGCAGTTTACTAAATAATCTGGCAAGGCACATATTTGTTTTGTTTAGGCTTTTGACCGTTTGTTCTCGTTATCTTTAGGTCAAATTTTTGGGATATTTGTACCGGTGTAGCTTTCGCTTTTGCTTGTCCAAGCAACTCTTGACTTAACATGATCTGGGATGGCATGCTCCCCTTTTTTTTATTTTTTTATATGATGTCATATTTGTTTTGATGAAAAGAGAAGGAAGACCAATCCAAATTTATAAAAAAAAAAAAATCGATCCAAATTTATTAAGAAAAAGGAAAGTACAAAAAGGTCTCTAAGAAAAGAGGAGGACCCCGTCAATCCATCACCACTGAAATTTAAATTTCAAATTTCCCCCAGTATCTCATCAATATTTAAAAGTCAAATTTCCATATATAAATAAAAAAACTAATTTTTAAATTCTAAAATTTGAATTTAAAAAATGAGAGCCTTCATGCTGCCGATAGGGTTGGAGCGTTGCCAACTATTAGAAGAAATCATTGATTCAACTTGTCTCAAGAGAGGAGAGAAAGATCTAAACCTAGCTTACAGCCTAGAAAAGGAGGTCTGGCAACTGTTTAATGGCTGGATCTAACTGCCAACTTAGAGGAGAGGATTGCTGATAGCACCAAAACTCCTAAAGAGAAGGTAGAGAGACTTTCGGATGGGGGGGAAGGTTAACCGTCGAGGGGTTTTAACCAACGCAAGAGGGACAAGAGAGGAGAGAGAGACGAGAAGGATTTTCATGGCTCGTCTAGGCACGGCACCAAAAAAGAAGCAAGAATCTGATAATCAGGGAAGAGTGGGTGTCGGCCATAACACCATTAGCATTGGAAAAAGGGAGAGAAGCACAGAGAAGGCATCCAGCATCTGGCATCCAGAAGAATGAGAAGTTGAGAGAGAGAGGGAAGGAAGAGGGGCTTCCAGTGGCAGGCCCACTACCGAGAAGGGCTAGCAAACATCCTGATCCCAGTGCTTGGAGAGAAAAGAAATGGGGAGGGCCTTTGCACTACCTTAGAGGAAGGAAAGAAGATGAAGGAGAGAGAGAGGGGGAAGGATTTAGTTCCCAATCGAGAAAGATAGAGATCCTTAAAGCCGAAGGAAAGATGTAGAGAAGAGAGAACGGGGGAGGAATGGGGGGGCCCAACCAACCATACCGAAGGTGAGAAATCTCGCACCAAGAAAAAAAGGGAGGGAAAGAAAATCAAGTGCAAATTCCAGCGATTGACCCACTACCAAGTAAGGCCAGTGATAACCGATGAAAAGTCTGATAGGAAAGAGAGGATGAGGGGCTCGATCGAGGGGTGGGGGGGTGTGGGTTTCCAATGGCAAAGAGAGAGGGAGAGGGAGCAAGGGATAGGGAGAGAGATAAGGAAAAATCGGCTCTCAATCGGAAATGGCCTCACTAATCGTTGAGAAGAGCCAATGAAGAAATAGAAGGAGAGGATGGGAGAAAGAAGCTCGACTACCAACCGAAAATGCCCAAGCTCACCACTGAAATGGGTCGATGAAGATAGAGAAATAGAGCATGGGGGAATAAGTCAGCATCCAACTGAATTGGCCAACCAACATTGGAAAAAGAGGAAGAGGGAGGTAGAGAAGATAGGGAGAGAGAAGAAACGAGAAAGAGAGGAGGGAGGGAGGGAAACACTACTAGAAATAAAGGCTTCATGGATGAACAATTCCATCAAATAAATCTATAAAATCTATCTAAAAATGTGTTTCTAACAGATTTTCTAATGAATTCTCGTATGTCAGAAAAATCATGTTAGTAATTTTTTTATGACAGATCGTATCTATCAAAAAATTTTTTGATAGATTTGTGACAGATAATCTGTTAGAAATATGCTTTCCACATTCTCCAATGCATGTTATTTTTCTGTCAAAAAATATAATTGTGATAGAATTTTTTGGTAGATAATTCATCAAAATTTTTTTTGATAAACTATCTGTCAAAAAAATATTTATGACTTGATACTCATATTAATAGATTTTTTGTAAAAAAAAAATTTTATAGAATATCTATCAAAAATCTATCACTATTGTATTTGAATTTCTTTCCATTCACTAACAAATAATCCGTCACAAAATTTGCGGATAAGAAATCTGTCAAAAATCCATCAAAAATTTATAAACCTTAAATGAATATCAAATTTAACAAAACAAAATATTGAGATTCACCCATTAATATTCAACCAATTACATATATTTAATCTCTAAAATTTACCATCAATTATATTAAAATATATTAAATATCATAAATAAAAATTCTTCACATACTTATAAAAGTGCATTACATATATAAATGTTAAATCCAAAATATTAAATATCTAGTCAATCAACAACTAGAGGATTATTACCATCACGAGGAGAAGGTGAAAATTGGGCTGAAGATGGTACCTCCATGCCCTTTGAACGTGTCCAAGCTCCAAACAAGTGAGGAATTTGAACCATCATCTAAGCTACAATTCGTGCCTTTATCTCGACTGTCCCTACCAACACACGCTCCTCCATCCATTTGTTGAGCATCTCCTCAAATTGTTCGTGTCCAATTAGACTAGAATGAAGAGCTGTCTGACTGTGCAGGAGTAGGATGCGTAAGGACCTTCAAGTATAGATGTTGCTCCTACAACTTATAGAAGAGAAATACTAAAGCAGCCAACTTGTGGAGCAGATAAATTGGAGTGAAGATACAGGATATGTAGAGAGATCCATGAGTTACCTGCAACTTATAGAAGAGAAGATCCATTTGGAAAGAGAGCGGTTGACCTTATTGACCTTGCAAGATGGCCATCTGGAGATTCCATGGTGCCTATAGATATGTTTCATGGTTGTAATACAAACTGTGAAACCATAAAATAACTAGTTTCAGATACATGATGCTCCACCATAACATATATAAAATGAAAAATACATGAGTATCTGTTTTGAGATTGCAAGTGCACCAAACAAAGGTAGAATTTTCAGAAAACTAGCATTATGCACATGCAATATATGTGACCCTACATAAATGGTTGATGAGCATTGAGGTTCTATAAAGACTCATTATTGTATGTTAAGAAAATTAAAAATTTGAAAACAGTTGAATCTAGTGGTTGAGTCAATATCCCAGAACTTCCCGTTATACGAGTAAGAAGATAAACAAGCAGAGGCCCATTGTACATCATGAATTGGACTGAGACAACAGTGGAGGAAAAAAATAATGATGATTATTTCGTAGAGGCACATTGCATTACTGACATTATTTAAAATCCATAAATACAGCTAAGTAAGAGCTTATAAAAAAAGACTGCAGGCATCAGTTGCACGCTTAAGCTTCCCTCCAAGGCTTTTGCAGGATCTTTCAGGCTCCCAGCAAAATAGTGTTGGAGAACCTCTAGACTGATTGTTTTCTCAGCTTTACCTTGTCTCCTTTCAAGTGGCCTATTATTTTTATTGACCAAGGAAGAACGAGGAGTTCCAATACCACTTGAATCAACAACAATCTTTGTATTCCTTTCATCATTAGCATCTGTCAGGAAATATTGTTTTGACAACTCAGGAATTGCATTTTTCTCTTTCTGCATCTCATTAAGGCCCTCAACAGGATTACATTCAGGGAAAGTATGAAGACCATTCTCACAGCTTGAAATACAGATTGGTTTAGGTTCCGATCGATTTTTGACTCTCAATTTCAAGCATGTCAATAACTTCAAGAGATGATCCTCCTTGTAGTTCTACATCAGTGATAACTTTTAGGCTACAAAAACATTTTTCCATCATGGTTGTCATTGACTGCAACAATGCCAGTTGTTCACCAACATTCTTGCAGTTGCAGTCAAGAGACAGGAAGAACTCGAATACATAATCATCATGTCCAGTCTGAGTAGTCTGTAAGCATTGAGCAAAACAGCAGGCCAATCCAAACATTCGAGCATAATGGACTAGAGGATACACAATTTTGGAGAACTGAGTAATATCTTTAAAGAATCATGGCCTCCATGATGTGAATGCCCTGCCTGCGACACCTTGTCCCTTTTGAAGATGATGTTCCACACATGTCTCCCTGAATCCCCACATGCGAGCATCAATGACATGAAATGCCACATCAGTTGTTGACATGCAGACTTGTCCCATGCAAGTACCATCAAAGCTGGAGCAATTCTTTTTCGAACCACCACCATGTGCAAGAATCCTACGATGTCTGCAAAGAACCCATGTCTGATCCAAAGGAGTGGGTGTGTGATTCAAATTTAAAATTTGAAATGGAGAGAGGGTTGTTGAGAGCTCTTCCCACAACGTCAGCAGGCCATGATACCAAAGGCATGCCCAGTATGGGTTGGGAACTAGCACAAGTTGGTTCAACCTATGGATCCAACGTCACCAAATTGGTCATGGCTCGGTTCCTGGGCATTTGATTCCCCAGAATGGAGATGCTGGCCTCCTCTGTTTGGATTTCTGTTCTGGCTGTGCTTTGCGGCTAAGGTGGTGCCGCCATGCGTGGTTTGTTGGTGACCGATCCCGGATGGCTGGTTCCAAAATTCCCACTCACCATTTACTGCATCACTTTGGTCATCTTGAGAGACCGATGATGTGTCGTCCTCAAAGTGAGGTGCTTATTCTGAGACCCATGATCGAAACTTTCTAAGAGTGAGGACCTTACCTCCATCATTTCTGGGATATTGTCGAAATCTTTTCTTAGAGAAAAAACGACACTGAATCTCGTTAAATCTTCCCAATGCATGCTCGATCTGCTCACTCTGTGAGGTACCTTGAAGCCTAAAATAATGGTGGCGACAGCCTCGGTCGTCCATTATCCAATTCTGAAATCGAAGCAGTTTATCTTATCTACTTCTTTTGGTTTGGACGGATATCAGTGTTCTATTTTCTTTGCATCTCTCTGAGCTCAAAAGCTACTGCAAGAGACTGGGAGATCATCCAGCTGTTAGTGATACTCACGGGCTTCAACAATATGAGATGAAGTCTTCAACGTTTCAGCATATCTGCAACCTTTGCTGTCTTCCGTCTAATTTGAGCAGGTTGGAAATTTCATGTTGAATGGAATTTTTACTCATAGGATGATGACATAGGATGCCTTTGTTTCCCTCTAGGCTTTTTACTCTTTCTTGTAATCTTGGCTAGAATGTTCTGCTTTTACTCTCTTCCTTGTAATCTCTGTTTCTTAGCTACTCTGTATATTCCCGTACTTCTCTTGAAATAAATGCCAGGTGGCTGCTGTTGCAGCCTCCTTTATCATCAAAAAAAGACAGCCTCGGTTGTCCAGCAGAGCAGGGGGAGGTTCAGAATGGTTGCATAAATCTTGTATTTGAACTTGTCCCAAAGATTCACTAAGAGCGTGAATCCATCTCCTCTAATATGGCCTTCTGCCATTAGCAAGCGGATGGTTTGTTGATCATGAGGCAAAAAAACTCTCTTGCGGAAAATTATCTCATAGTTCAGGAGCCAACTCTCCCGGCTTTGTGAACCAAAGTCTTAATAAGTCTTAATGATCATCTTTAGACTTCGGTGGGCCTTAGGCTTCAATAAGTCTTAATGATCGGATATCCACACGGTTTTGTTCTTTGAAAGACGCCTCACCTTAGGAGAAAAGGTTCGAATCCATATAACTCATATTTTCTCTTGATTCATAACCGATGTGGGACTAAAGAAGTCCTCTCTACACCATAACAAGAACTTTTTTTTCACACATGAATTTCCAGTGCAGGGCTTATGCTTTTTCTGTGCTACTCCTGAGAGTACCAGCAGAATAATAATCAACTAATTATTATTTATCTCAACAAAAATTAATTATGACGTAACAAACTAACAATTGCTTGGGGTTCACATAAACGGCAGACCAAGTAAAATAGTATCTATTGCAACCATCTAAGAATAATAATCAACTAACTATTATTCATCTCAATAAAAATCAATTATGACGTAACAAACTAACAATTGCTTAGGGTTCACGTAAACGACAGACCAAGTAAAATAGTAACGGATCCACAACAAATGCAAAGGCCAATATTTCAAAATAAATGCAATGGCCAAATAAAGCATCCAACTGCTTTAACGTACGCAATAAAATGACCCAACTTCGAAAAAAATAACGTCAATTAAGAGATCCTTACTCTAGTTGACTAAAGAACAATGCAACAAAATGCATGCGGGATCTTTGAAATAGTTCGAATCATTTTATCATATCGATCAATATTATCGAAAAAACATAAATCTATGCGGCTTCAATATATTCTGTTTTAATTTTACACAGTTTCCAGTTCCTTATTACTAGTTATAGACCAGCCAGTTGGTCAGTCCAAAAATATTGCCTCATATTCATGTAAATACCTATGGACAGGAAAATGAAATCATTATGGGCCTATTTAGATAAATGGGATAAAAATCCCATTAAATTCATTGGATTCGGACATTGCAATCAGATAGAAATAGACTTACAGGTTGGGCTGGCATTTGGACTGGCCCACTAACAAAATCAGTCTAGGTATCTATGGATATGGCTCAGCCCAGTCTATAAGCCTATTTCTAACAAGTTATAATGGCCTAATTCAATAAATCTAATGAGATTTTAGTCTATTCATCCAAACACCCCTTACAATAATTGTTGTTGCCGTAATTTTCTGACTCAAAAACCGACGCAGCTGGAGTAGATGGCGACAGCAGGAAGACGATGACTGGACTTGCAAAAGAAGTCTCTAACCGAAGTTGGCCCTGATGGGATCTTTCAACGCTCAAGTTAGAATCTCACAAATAGATGGAAAGGAGTGCGAGGGTGAGAGATTGCATACCTAGAGGTCTCCTGTTTGTCTTTATTTATAAATAGAGATAAGTGCCATGTGAGAAGAGAGACGTAGGAAGCTGTCTCAATTGTTTTCGGGCGCATTATCTCAAGATTTCTAGCATGATCTTCTAAAATTTGGTGATTGTCATTGTCTTATCCACTTGGTCGCTAGTTGTTCCCAGTGGTTACGTGATTTGAAAAACTGCACGGAAGCTTTAAGTCAACCTTTTTGAATATATCATTCAAGGCCGACTGAAATACCTTGGGTCGGCAGAGGAAAGAGTCAGCTGGATTTGGATTAGCGAGGTCTTGGTCGGCAGCTGCCGAGGCTTGTCCAGATCTTCAGCTTAGAAACAAGATGTCATATCTGTGTCTGTTGTATATTTACTTTGAGGAATATCCAAACTAATTGGAATGGAGGCCTGCAACATGTATCACCAGAATACAGGCCTCATTGGGAAAATCCACCGGATCCGGTGGGCTAGGCAAGGACAGAGAGATAGGGTGCAGGTGAAGAGGAGGGTGGGGCGGGGGTCTGCGGTTGTTTTTACTAACAAGAACGGATATGATAAAAGCCGGTTGTCGCAGACCTCACCTGAATCCATCTGCGACAGTTTCCATGTGCACGGATAGATTGAAGCTGCACCATTTCAAATTAAGGACAAGTTGCAAATTCTAAGGAACGATCAAGTTTTCAACGTTCACATGATACATCATATTATCATATAGAACGAAAAAACTTCCAAGAAATGCATGATGACAACTAGATTCACACGCATCACACAATAGTCGCTACACCAAAATTATCCGGAAAGAATGGTATCTTACCAGCGAATAATTCAGGCTACTGAGAAATCCATGATTAAATCAACTGAAGAAGCACCTCGTAGAATCACATTCATTGTTGCCAGCTCTATGCCCATCATCCAGTCCTATATCTCCCTAGAAGCGGATTAATATTTGATAAATCCTAAAAAATCACACATTGGTTAATCCAGGTAGCAGAATTAATATTTGATATCACGCCTCATAACATTTTGTTGGACCATGACTCCAGCCGAAGTTCTCAGATTTTGGTCTTGCAAAACTGTACTCAAGGGATCATAGCATTATTACCATGGCAGCAGCTAGGGGCACAATGGGCAACGATGCACCTGAAATGTACCCTAGAAACTTTGTAACAATTTCTTGTGAGTCAGATGTATATAGTTTCGGAATGCTGATATTGGAAATGGCGGGTGGCAGGAAGAATTCGGATCCTGAAGTTGAGAATCAGAACGAAATTTAATTTCCAAAAAAAAGGTATATGAATGGATAGTTCATCATGGACTGGATCTAGGATTGGATACGAAGATGAACAGAAGAGAAGAAGAGATTGTGAAAAAGCTTGCCATTGTAGCACTATGGTCCAGATAGTGGAATCCAGCAGATTATCCCACCATGACAAGGGAAATTTAGATGCTGACTGGGGATCTGCAGAGCTTAGAATTACCCACCAAACCTTTCATTTCCTCATCGGATCGAGAAAATTGTACCATTCTAAATGAAGTATAGATGTCAACAGAGCAACTTAGAGGATGTATTTATTTGTAAACAGAATCCATGGTTATGATAAATATCATCGATATTGCTCAAATTTTCACCATCTATCTTGAATTTGTTTACTATATAATTTTTGCAAAATTTACCTTTCTTTTCGTGATACCAAGCTTTTCAATACTTAAACATAATTTACAAGCGTGTGACATGGGCATCTAGAAAATATCAAAAATACAGCCAAAATTGGATTGATGTCAGAGTTGGAGAGTTTCCTTTGATGTGATCAAGTGACATACACCTAACATCCAATTAAACAATTATTTGGGTAATAAAGAGCGAGGCGTGATAAACCTGTATGCTGATGTAGGTATCCACGTGTCACGAGAGCCACAACTTACCGTGCGAGTCTTTTTTTTTTTTTTTTTTTTTTTGATGAAAAACTTACCATGCGAGTCAGGAACAGACAAAAGCACTATGGGCAGTTGTGTCGTTCACGTGGCATGTATGCTTGCCAACGGCTCACGGTTAGCATACAATAAAATTGGAATGACACACAGAAGATTAGCATGGCTCTGCACAAACATAATATGCACAAATTGAAAAATGACTCAAAACATTTTTGTTTGGGACCATCATTCCTAAGAAAGAGCCACGAGCCACCTAGAAGGACATCTTCCTTCCGAGAAAATCTTCATGAAGGACAGTGTGTTTTTCATACTTATAAATTGATTAAAATAAAGCTAGATGGCCCTACGCAAATTAACAAGTCCCACGGATAGAGGATATTATATCTGTTGTGGTGTAGAGAGGGTATATTTAGTTCCACATCGGTTGTGAGTCAAAAGAAAATATAGCTTATACCGATTAGAACTTTCTCTCCTCCGTGATGTATCTTTTAAAGGACAAAATCGTAAGACTCTAAATGACCGAGATCTACTAAAGCTCCAAGATAGTCATGAGTCAAAGTGGACAATACCTCACATACGCAGGATCCTCTGATGCTATGAAATGATGCGTCCAAGCACTTTTCTATAATAATTCATGGCTTATTGTCATTTTAATGGTATAAGGGTACCTGACTTGCAACTCTTTGGTTTCCCTTCATTGAGGCATGACTCTGAGGTAGGCAAAGGCTAAGGGGCTAATATGCATGGTAGCAGCAAGATTAGCATGCAGGTGACATGAAGGCAGGAAGCCAGTGCTCAGGCCCACTTTCAGTTGTATATTGGAAACTTTGGGTGCTTTGAATTTAGGAGGGAGGTGACATTGCAGATCTTGCAGCACCCTTGGTAATCCTTTATATTGAGATTCAGGCTCAAATCTCATACAAGAGAAAAAAAATGAAAAAGGTTATGTAAGTTGTCAGCTATCTACAATTAAATAATTCAATTTTCTCATGAATCACTTTGCAGTAGCTTGCAGAAGCATATTGATACAGATACTGATGTTATAACTTCGTGTGTCAATGTGGAGCATTACCAACAAAATATGCTCAGGGACTATTTTATTATCTTCACTTTATTTGTGGAATGTTTTGTTACATTTTGACAATAGTATTGAATGTGTCTCAAATCCTATGACATAGTGTTCTCCTAACAGCATAAAATATATTTCCGTAAGATCGGCAATAGGTTCTATAGGTCCATTTTGACTTCTAATAGCACTGAATTGCAGAGGGATACAAAAGGATACCTAAGGACCAACGTTATCGTGAAAGATGAGGTGAAAATTTTGGGATGGTAAAGGAGCAGATCTGGGAGATGAAAGATTTAATGGTCTTCTCGTGGAAGATTTGGTTGTGAACCATTAAGAATTTATAGAATCAGTAGATGTGGAGAGTCAATAAAATTCAATCTCCTAAGATGGTCACAATAATGGTAGCATGCATTCTTGCCAAAGAGAAAAGCTACTTGGTGGGGTTGAAAACAAAGCAAGCAGAGTGGTCCACACATTTCAATTGCAAAAAGGAATGGGACAAGATGGGAAAAAATGTTCTATTCTTTCAAAAAAGGACAAATTTGGAGGGGCAGCAGAAATATGGTTCCAAGCTTCCATGTGTTTAGCTTTTGAAATTTTCTAAAAGTTGACAAGAGAGTCAAGATAAAAATGCCTTGCTATCTAATCCAAAAGAAAAATTTTAAGACAAATGATTGGTGTGAAGCTTGATAGATGTGACCAGTTATGTTACTTTTCCAAATCTTTCTTGTCAAACCTATGATTTTCCAAGCACAGGTAGGTTAGATCAGAAACATAGAGCATCCTGTGCAAAGTTTTAGGTTCTAAATATCCAACAAACTCAAATCAAGCCAAAGATGAAAAATCAGATTTTAGGCATCTTGTTTTATTATCGATGTTTATATATATATATATATATATATATATATATATATATATATATATATATATATATATATATATATATATTTGAAACTTGTGTCCGTATCTATATATATATATATATGTAAAACTTCCAAATTGGTTTCATTAGGACTTAACTACATGCTGCTTTTTGTACGCTTTGTGAGTATTACATCAGTACATTCTATTCCACATTTTCTTCTCTTTATTTTTCCTCATACTATCTTTATTTTTTCTTGAATAAATTTGTTTAGCAACTCTACGCTTACTGTCCTCTCAAAACAAATTTTGTTGAGTAAAAGTGTGCTCCATGCATTCTAAATTCAAGAAGAAATAGGACAAGACAGGACGACATATCCAATCCTCTCAAGCTTTTGATGTGGTTGGCTTTAAAAATTCTTCAAGGTTGATGCGAGAGTCCACCAGCAGCCACGGTGAAACAGCACCTTGCTCTCTATTCTCTGCTCTCATGTCTCCTCTCCCCTGTTGAATTAGCTAGAGGCTGTTCTCCTTCATCTTGCGGACAACTCTGAGACATCAGATACCCTTTCCATCTAAAAGGCGATCAAGCTGAATATTGGGATCCAAAGTACCAATTTATCTAGCTGCAGACCTTTAGCTATGATTCCTATGGCCGATGATGCTCTTGTCATGAAAGGCGTAGCAGATTCAACAAGTCTAGATATCATCCACTCCTGTCTTACAAAAGTATCAAGGTACATGGCCATCATTTATATCCATCTAAATCTCACATCTAATCATTTAAAATTTAGCTGCCCTATGATAGTCCTCGGATCGTCTTTACTCTTGTCCCTTTGCCCTCATGTTTGGATAAATGGGTTGGAAATCCCGTTAAATTTATTAGATTGGGCCAATACAATCAGTTAAAAAATTATATGGACTGGGCTTGACCATACCCATGACTATCCTGCACTGATTTGATGAGTGGGCCCGTCTGAATTCCATAGGAAGAAATTTTTTTTTTTTTGCGAAATTCTTATTGCACCACAGACGATGTAGAACGAGCTACATCGCACGGTTATTGGCACGGAAACCACCCCTCATTAAAAAAAAATTATTTTCCCTGACTCCACGCCCCGGCGCGCACCAAACCCCCCCCCACCCCCCCACCCACAACACGCGATGATCAATTACCGCGTGCGGTGCAAAAATTTTACACTGCACGCGGTGCACAAAGAATCACTCTTTTTTTTTTTTTTCCCATGAGATTTAGATCAGCCCACTAACAAAACCGGTATTGGATACTTTTGGATGTGGCCTAGCCCAATCTATCTATTTGTGCCTGGTTCTGTCAGCCCAATTTAATAAATCTATTTTACTTCTGTTTACTGGGTCACAGTTGGTGTGATAATATCGATTGCAATTATACAGTTCTATATAGGTAACATCCCAAATGATTTTGAGACTCACAGCTCAAACTATTTTGCTTATCATTATAAATAATTAATTACATCCAAAGTCTGTGTATAACTCCTGTTTGTAGGTGCATCAGAACTTCTGTTTGCAGTGTTGGCAATACCGGCCAGGTTTGTATTTGCACCATTAACTCTTTTAACGTTTTGTTGTCTGCAAACTTTGCAGAAAGCGGATGGCCATCAATACTGTGGAGAAGTTTCTTCAAGATCAGAGAACCCTGAAACCAACGGGGTATGCCTACACTGACATCATTGCAATCAAAAGCAACTTCAAAGAGAAATTAGGTCAAGGAGGCTTTAGGTATGTTTTCTAAAGGGAAATTCCCAGGTGGCCATTTACTTGCCGTTTAAGTTGTTGGGGAATTCCAAGTGCAATGGAGAAGAATTCATCAGCGAGGTCTCTACCGTCAGTAGGATTCACCACATAAAAATCGTGCAGCTTATCAGATTCTGTTCAGATGGATCGAAGGGTGCTCTCATCTATGAGTACATGCCTAATGGATCACTCGATAAGTACATCTCGTCAAATGGAACACGTCATGGTCCTTTCACTTGGGATAAACTCATTGATATAGCCTTGGAAGCGGCTGGAGGCATCAATTACCTCCATCGGGGATGCAATATTCAAATTCTACACTTTGACATCAAGCCCCACAGCATCCTCCTAGACCATAATTTCACCCCAGAGATTCAGATTTTGGGCTTGCAATAGCCAACTAGGACCCTATTTATTTATTTATTTTTATGTGTGTCCTATTTGAAATAGAAGTTTATCTCTAGTATTACCTTATTTAATTAAGAGTTTATGTTTAAATGGTTTATATCTTCAGAGTCAAGGTAAGAGTCAAACTTCCATCCACACAGTGCTCTATTTAAAGGGATCTTTGGTGTCTCTTTAATATATGTAGAAAACTATGTACAGAACTATGTCGAAGATAGTGAAAAAAGTGTATAGAAAGAAAAAGAGAGGAGAGATTCTTTGTGCATGTAGAGACCCTTTGTGAGGTACCTTTACAAGGTTTTGGTACTTATTCTTTTTTGAATAAATTAATTTTCTCTTTTATTTTTTGTTCTTCTATAATTATTTTTTTCTCATGATTCTCCATAAATATTTTTTGTTTGGTATTTGAGTTGGATCTTGGGCCAACACAATCAATCTAGTACATGTAGTGTGCCATTCTACATGATATCAGAGCTATAAACTTAGAGATTGGTAGCCTGTATGTTTGTGCCTCTACATGATATTAGGGCTATAGGCTAACTTGGAGAATTATTGAGCAGTTTATGGCTGCGATCAGATATATTCAAAGCATAATTTTTTTTTGAGCAATGAGTTGACTATTGGTGGTTCCTATATTTGTAGCTTAGTATGGTTGAAAAGCTTTCAGTAATTCATTTTATCGTAGTGCAAATATGTGGACTATTGTTTGATGATTCAAAAAATAAATCATTATGGCTGATGCTATTACTGTCTCTATCAATGGATTTACTTATGAGATACCTGATCTTACCAACATCAATAAGTCTACTTTTACTACTATCACTTATCTTCATAAGTTGAACAATACCTATAATGCATATTGGAAGGAGCTTGTGAGATTTTATTTGAAAGGCAAAGATTTATAGGATATTTTGAATGAGTCAAAAATGATTCCAACAAATGAGATTGCAAGAAGAAAGTAGAATCTAAAATCCAAAAAGGTGATGTAAATTCTTCAAATTTCAATTGATAAAGAAATTTTTTTTTATATTCAGGATGTAAAGGAGTCGAAAAATGTGTAGGATATTCTTGTAGCTATCCACTCAAATTCATGTAAACTGAGACATCCCAAACAAAAATTACCTGAATAGTAGATTTTGGTTCCATATTTTCTAAAAATTTTAAAAAAGAATAAAATTGGTTTAAAGATGAAGATTTAAAATAAGAGGAGCTTGATCAGCTAGAGACTGGATCGAGTTTTGAAGATTCAGAGCATGACAAGGTTGACTAGCCTGAGGATCGTCCAAAAGATCTTAAGCAAGAAAAATTTGATCAGATGGCTACAGTCTCAAGTTCAAAAGAAATCATAATTAAAGAATTTGTTAATTTTGAAATCGCTCAGGAAGAATCAAAGGATGCTACACTTATCCAGTTATCGAGATTTGTATTGAAGAATCAAATCATATGGAAGAGTTCTATGTTGAATCTTCCAAGATCAGGATATTTTTTATGGAGATTTAGTCAGCTATAAAGATGAAAAACTAGTTGATATTAAAATAACTTCAGAGATCCAGGAACAAAAAGATATACTTGATGGAGATTATTCTTGTTGTGTCTTGGTATTAGTTGATTTTAAAACTACTCCAAAGTTTAAGCTATTAGAAGACTCTATGCATAAAAATTTGAATGCATATGTAGTAGCCAACTATGTGTAGATGCTTAAGGCTTCCCAAGTGGAGGCATGTAAATATAACCAATTTTCTATTTTTGATTTTACTAGTACGCAGGTAGTGATCAATGTTTATAGTTATTGTAACCGACAACTTAAAATTTATTGGGATAAGTTGGATGCTCAAAAGAATCTCGACATCATGACAATGGAACCAATACCGAGAGAAAGTGTTGTGTGACATTATTACTGATTTTGACGTATGCATCGACGAGGACAAATCAATTAAGAAATTAATATTCAAACCAATAAAGAAGTTTTATTATTCAATTATTGATTCGATAAATTATTACATGTTGCTATTACTGCGATAATGATGGCAATCGCTACGATGGCTTTTTATGATATCAATAATTTCAATACTATCAGTGTGGACTTCGCAACGAGGGGGAGTGTTGAGAATTATTGTGTCCAACTAGAACTCTATTTATTTATTTATTTTTGTGTGTATTTTTTTTGAAATAAGACTTTATCTCTAGTGTTATCTTATTTAATTAAGAGTTTGTGTTTAAGTAATTTTTGTTTTTTTAGTAAAGATAGGAGTCAAAATCCCATCTACGTGGTGCTCTATTTACAAAGACCTTTGGTGTTTCCTTAATATATATATAAAATCATGTAGAGAATCTATGGAAGACGGTAGAAAAAGTATGCAGGAAGGAAAAGAGAGGAAAAATTATTTGTGCACGTGGAGACTCTTTGTGAGATGCCTTTGCGAGGTTTTGATATATATATATATATATATTTTAAATAAATTATTTTTCTCTCCTAATTTTTATTCTTCTATAATTATCTTTTTTCATGCGACTCTTTGCAAATATTTTTTGCTTGGTGTTTGTTTTGAATCTTGAGCCAGCACAGTCGATCTACTGTGTGTAGTATGCTGTTCTTCAGTATCCCTTAGTGCTGCCAGGGCAACAATAGGATACATCACTCCTAAATTGATATCAAGGATCTTTGGGGTTATACCTAACAAATCTAATGTTTATAGTTTTGGAATGTTGCTAGTGGAGATGGCAGGGAGGAGAAGGAATGTGGATCCAAGAGTGGAGAATTCAAGTCAGATTTACTACCCCTCATGTATATATGATCAGCTCACTCAACAAGAAGGGCTCGAAATTGGAAACACCGTGGAGATTGGTGAAGTGAAAAGCAAGCTATATATGTAAAGTGGGTTTATGATGCATTAAGATGAAGCCAAATTGTTGAGATGCTGGAAGGGGATATGGATAACCTGCAAATGCCACCTAGGCCCTTTTTTTACTCACCACTGCCAAACTCTACAAGACAGACTTGCATCAACTCACTTTCCGCAGGATTATCAATCATTTCACAGCATGATGACCTTCCCTAACTAAAGCACAGGTCTATCAGATTGTATTTCTTTCTTTAGGTAATATCAGATTATATTTCAGTTTGCAATAAATCCATGGCATTGTGCATCCTGTTATGTTCATGCGGAATTATGGAATCTTGCTTGACCTTTTTCCTGAATTTTTTTATTTGCTACTCAATGTGAAAGACCTTTCGGAAAAATACTAATTAAAGACTTGTGTCCATTGCTTTCATGAATTTTATTATCTTCACTTTCCCTGGTCTTAATAATATTTGTGTTTTTTGCACTGCTCTCTCTCCCATGTACCCCACTCTTTTTGTAAGCCTTAGGATAGGAGGTGATGAGAGCGTTTACTTCTTCCATGGGAAGGCTTGATCAATTTCTATATAATATCATGGCCTCCTAGTTAATTTTGGAAACAACACACGATATAATGCTAGATCCGGTGAAAGAATTACATTTACTCCTCCCAAGGACAGCTAGCCTCGCGAAATAAACCGTGGCCAATACAAAATCTTGAAATTTGTTAGGACAGATAGAAAAAATAACAGAACCAGAAGAAAAGAAAAAATAATAAAGATAAATAATATTTATGTGGTTTGGCCTATTGGCTACATGCATTGGTAGAGCCGGTGCAAAAGTTCTACTATAAAGAATTGGATCTCCCCCTTCCCTCCCACTCTCTCACTCTTTCCCTACTCTTCGAGTACTGAGGATAGAAGTGGCAATCAAGTCTGGTCGGATCGGATACGGATCGGATTGGTATAGATTAGATCAAAAAATCATCAATCTGAGCCTGACCTATTTATTAAATATATCAAAAATTTAAATTTAAATCCGATCTATTTATTAAATAAGTAATCTAATTCGATCCATTTGACCTATTTATTAAACAGATCAAGTTAGGCTAAATAAATTAAATAGGTTAAATAGATTTTTAGTAGGTTAAACAGATAAAACAAATTAAGCAGGTTGGGTTAAACAGATTAGAAATAGATTAAATAATTTTAAATTGATTAAACAGATTAAGCAGATTGTCTGACTCAATCCGATCTAAATATTAAATAGATTAAATGGGTTAAATAGATCAAATATCTGAAATTCAAATTCGATCCGAATATTAAATGGGTTAAATGAGTCGATCTATTTATGATCTGAATCCATTTAGTCTAAACTTAAACCTATTTAGAGTAGATAGAATATAGGTTAGGTTAGCAGGTCCACTACAAGAAAATTGACTATTAGGATGGCTAATTATTGTCGCTAATTGTCAGTTTGTCGTCATTAAAAATCCAAAAAAAATACCTTAGTTGCTAATTACCATTATTAGCGACAGTGATTTTACCATCGTTAATAATGATAATTAGTGATGGCATTGCCGTCACTGATAATTTTTTATTTTTTAATTATAATTTAAAAAAAAAACTATTAGCGATAGACCAACCATCATTAATATTTTTTAATTATAATTTTTAAAAAACTATTAATGACGGTAAGCCATCACTAATGCCGTTGCTAATGCCATCACTAATAATTTTTATTTAAAAAAAATTTATAATTAAATATTTTAAAATATATTTTATAATTATTTTTTAAAATTTATTATAAATAAAATAATAATTATTTAATAAAATTATAAATAAAAAAATTAATTATATTATATTAAAAATCTAAATTATTTAACATAATTTTTTGTAGGAAACTAAATAAGCATAGCTGTTAATAGTGGATGTCTATTAAGTCATTGAAATGTAGCATAGATCAAAACAAACTATTCTCTATATTCATATTGAAGTGAAATGGTTGAAAGATCACAAGGATAGTCAAGAGGAAGGGGCACAAATTAACAAGAGTTAAAGAAAGAAGTAAAGCATGTAAGATTTTTAAATATTTTAAAGCTATCGATGGTACTTTTATACTTTGATTTTACAGTGCATTCCATTACTTTGTTCACTAAACTGTAGTGAGCTGATTTGCTCTATAAATTATGCTGGACAAAAACTTGAACCATGATCAAGGTGTCGTAATTGCCGAAGTATTAGAATAAACAATCGAAAGCCAGCCATTAAATGAAGGCACTACTTGTCTAAAGTTAATAAGAAAGCATGCATGTGGTGATAATGGCTAAGAACACTCTTTGATATTTTTTCTTATTTCAAATAATCAAAACTATCATTCTTTGTCAAGAAAAGCTCTAAAATAGATCTAATTTTGCAAAGATAGATGCTACATATTCTTAACTAGCTATATTTCTTCATTTTTTTTTTCATTTAAGTTATCAGAGGTTAAGGCAAGGAAATATCAAATAAAATTGCGGGTTCATTGTCAAAAAATAAACCCTGTAAAAGTGAATTTTCTTTAGAGATGCAGAAATTCTGCTTCAAAAATTTGACTATACAAGAATTTCCATCCTTACATTTACAAATTGTTTCAAGTAATCCAAGATTATTTCTTATTCTGATCATCATATATGATAAGCAATCCAAGGTGCAACCGACATTAATTGATATTAGTGAATCAATCAAACTGGACATGCAAAAACTAATATCAAGGCATTTAGGTTTGGGAAGTAGAAGACATCAATACATAATAAGTAAAAATTTGCTATTTAACAACATCAATCTATGATCAAGTAGGATGAATCAAAATCTTGACACTAACTTATTTATAAAAAGATACAAGTTCTACTACAGCATCAGACCAACAAATGCAATTTATATTCTTAAACACTAAGAAAGTAGAGCCAATGTAATATAATAATGTACCTAATTTGCTTTACGACTAGGTCCTTGAATGCATGTACTCAACTAGGTTAATCTACAAACATGAGAACTATTTTTAGAATCATAGACAAGCAAACATTAATCTAAGCCCTTGGATACAAAACAAGATCTGGTAACATAAAAAAGACAGTATGCATGTAAAACTAGCTAATGGATTAAAAAAAATATTAAAGCATGCATATATGAATAATAAATATTTAAAAATAAAATACTACATCTAGTTTTCAGAATTATGATATATGACTGGACAGTATGGAATTACCTAATAACTCCTTTGACTGCAATCCAACCATGTTATCGATATAATTCTTCACTTTGTATGTTAACACCTGGACAACAATAAACCACCAAATAAAATATCAAGAAACCATCAGAAACAAAGATCCAAAAGATTAAACCATCACATACTGATAATTGGCAATCTAATTAGAGGGAGGTGAGCTGAGGCCTCGAGGAGGCAGGCTGGGGCCTTGGAGAGGCGAGAGGCGGCCAAGGGGCTATAGATCCGATGGATGAGGGCTCGGGGAGGTGGTCGGGGGGAGGGGGCTGAGGGCTCGAGGAGGCAGTCGAGGGCTTGAGGCTCAAGGAGGCGGTCAGAGGGAGGCGGCTGGCCGCTCAAGGAAGCCAGATCTGATGGCGAGGAATAGTGGAGACCAGAGGCAGCCAAGGGGAGGTAGGCTGGGGGCTCGGGGAGGTGGGAGGCAGCCAAGGGGCTCAAGATCTGGTGGATGGGGCTTAGGGTGACCGCAGGGTCATGTCGGGGATGTTGGGGCCGGGGTGGGGGCTCGAGGGCCGACGAGGTGGGGCCGTAGGCTGGGGGCGGCAAGGCAGGGGCCGTAAGGTCAGACAGGGGCCGCAGGACCGATGGGGTCAGCTCGAGGTCGGGCCGGGGCAAGGGTCGTGGGGGTGGCTCGGCTTAGGGCCGGCATGGGTACAGGGTTGGCAATGTCGAAGCAATCACGAGACATCAGAGAGATGGGAGGAAAGGGGGGTTGCGGGGGTGAGGGCGTCGATGAGAGGAGGATGAGAGGCGGGAATGGGAGAGAATGAGTGGACGAGCAAAATTTTTTTTTTCCATGGTGGTTTATATGGCGGACAATTAGTGATAGCAAACATACTGTTGTTAATGCTGTCAGTAAAGATATCAGCCATGGCATATTTGTCGTCGCTAAAATCTATTGCTAATAATCATGACTCAATCCTTAAAAAATTATCTAAATATAATTTTAAAATTTAAATCTCATCTTCATCATTCATTATCTAAATAATTATCGTTAGAGTATCATCACAAAAAATCATCTCGATCCGATAGCCCTAGCTATGTCGATCAATAAAATTCAATTTCGACGATCACGAATGACCGCATCATGATCTAATAGATAGAGATCATCGATAGATTCAAAAACTTGTAATAATGATCATGGTGATATTTGTAGCGTACTATCAAAATTTTATTTGAATCGGACATCATTATTATGGTCAATTTAGCATGAGATGATTTCAACTGTTAAATAAAAAATGAGTGACAAAATGCCAAACGATATCAGATTAAGATGATTTTTTAGATAAATTATCTTTACTACTATTTTAATCATTTGTATGATGATAATCATAAAATTTAAATCGTATATATATGAACCATCCATGTTAAGCAAATCTTACAAAAGCACAAGTATAATTATTTATGGACTTTAAGAATGAGTATCAAGAGATATATAGTTTTGGATCATTTAAGAGTTTAAATTTTATAATCACCACCATACAAATGATCAAAATAGTAGCAAAAATTATTTATCTAAAAAATTATATTATAATCAGATGTCGTTTGACCTTTTGATCACTCGATTTTTATTTAACACTTCAAATCATTCTGTACTAAATTGACTATGATAATAATGCCCGATTGAAGTAATTGACTCCAAATTATCAAGATGATCATTGTAAGTTTTCGGATCTATCGATGATCTTTTCTATCAGATCATCATACGATCGTTCTAACCATCGAAATTGAATTTTAATAACCAACATACCTAGGACCACTGGATCGAGGTGATCTGTTGTAATAATACTCTAACAATAATTATTTAGATAATGAACGATAAAGATAAATTTTAAATTTTAAAATTATACTATATTCAAAAAAAATAAAAAAGAATTTTGTTTCTTCTTGCGATAGATGTTCCATTGCTAATATTTTTATTGCTAATAATTATTAGCGACGGTATTTACTGTCTTGAATACTTTTTGCACCATCATTAATAATTATAATAAATATTTTTTTTATTTTTTATGATGGATACGCCATTGCTAATAGTGCCATCGCTAATGGTTATTAGCAATGGTACTCATCGTTGCTAATATTTTTTTCACCATCATTAATAATTTTAATAATGATGTTAAAAATATTTTTTATTAGCGATGAGAAAATGCTGTCACTAATAATTAAGAATCCATCACTAATAATCTTAAAAAATAAAAAAATCTTTTTATTAGCGACTGCAAAATTGTCATCGCTAATTACCGTCGGTAAAAATATTTATTAGCGATGGCTAATCTAATGTCACTAATAGCCGTCGCTAATACTCATTTTTTTTGTAGTGGTTGGGTCATATTTTTTCAGCCTTAATTGAGGACTCCTTCGGTCGAGCCTCTCTCTTTCACCTTCCTTTCTCTCTCTCTCCCCCCTCTCTCTCTCTTATTATCTCTCTCTCACCCCTCTTCGTCTATCCTTTTTTGATGGTGGGCCCATCTCTGATTGAGAGCCGAGCTACTCTCCCCATCCTCTGTTTCTTTCTCTTTATCAGCTCTTCTCAGCTATGGGCCAAGCCGAGCCGGCTTTTTCTCCTTCACCCCATCCCTTTCTCCCTCTCTCTCTCTTTTTACCATCAGAATTCCTCCCCTGGCCAAGCCTCTCACCCTCTCCCTCTCTTTGCTGCTGGACCCTTTGTGTGGGTTGCTGCCAGCCTTTCTCAATAGTGGATTAGTTGCCAGATTCTATTTTCGATCTTCCTCTCTCTTCTCATTTTGACGCCAGATCTATCCCCTCCAATATGGTTTCCCTCTCTTTTGCTCCTTCCTCTAGCCTCGAGGATGTTCCTTCCTTTTTCTTCCTTCATTCCCTCCGGCCCCAAGGTACAAAATAGGTTCTCCTTCCTCCTCTCTCTTTCCTTTCCCGATGTTGGATGGCAGACGAGCCTCTTCTCTTCCTCCCTTCCTCTCGACGGTGTCTAGGTCTTGATTAGGTTATTGTGGACCAAGCGGTTGCTTCTTTCCCTCTCTACATTCTTCTCAGGTGGCAGTAAGATGGAAGCATCTCAATTTTGAAATTCAAATTTCAAAAGACATTGTTTTGTTTGTATGGGGGATTTGAGTTTTCAAATATTGATGGGATATTAGGGGAAGTTGAACTGAAATTTTGAATGTTAATAAGACATTGGGGGCTTCTTTTACTGTACACTTCTGTAATCTTTCTCCTTAATAAATTTGGGTAATATATATTGTTGTAGCTAAGGGCTCATGGCTCAACATATGAAATATTAACCACTTTGTCCCATAGGCCTCACGATTTTATCCCTTCATGTGGAAAGAATGGTCCCTCCCTATATAAGTCTGTATGGATGGGAGGTGCCCTCATTTTTATTTTTACCACAGCCTCCTAATAAAGAGGGAGTCTGTGTATGGACGAAAGGTGCCCTCCTCCTTATTTTTATAACAGACTGGCGTATAAGTAGGAGGAGCCTTACAATTACGGAGTGGTCCCCTTCCTAGAATGCCACTATTGCAGTCAAGATCTCATGACTCAGCATGTGAGGTATTATCCATTCTGACCCATGAGTCTCATAGATTTTTCTTCGAAAGGTCCCTCATGTGAGTAGGATGGTCCTTTCCTATATAAACTAGAGTCTCCATTGACTCATAATCAATGTGAGATTAATAATGTTCTTTCTTTTACACCACAATATATATATATATGTGTGTGTGTGTGTATATATGTATCACTCTGCTCCACTCGCTTGCTTTCTCTGCTTCGAAAAATAGGTTCCTTTTTGCCTCTTTAGATCTTGTAAGCCCAAGACATACTCAACAATATTAAATTATAAATATAGCAGACTTACAAGATTATAATTATTTATGCCACTTATTTTTTGAGTAGAATATATTAATTCCTCTTTTCATAACTATCTATGAAAATACAATTGAGAATAGATATACAATATGCATCTCATTATTTATTGCCTCTATTCCTTATCCTCATGATCTTCTTAGGCATCCCAAATCAGTTGAATTCGCCAAACAATTAGACACATTTTAAAAACAATACTATATATAGAAGTCTCAACTAACTTCAGTAAATAAGCAATCCTGACATTAAATTTAACAAATCTTCACAACCATTTCAAAAATTAATCCTTTAACTCAAGGGTCTCTAAGGCTAGCTAAAGTTCTACATCTTATCCTATGTTACATTATCGAAGACTCGCAAATTAACCACCACCACATGTCAAATTTGGATTCCCTATTTTAGATGACTTCAAATGAAGACTCATGTTCACTGAAAAAATCCAAAGACTGTCACAGATATTATTCTCCAATCCCTGAGGTTCTAATTCCCCATTTATGATTAGGATTATTCTCCATTGATCTATCTCCACTAGGCTACCTCTTAGTCTAGATACTTGACCAAGTTGTTTAACCTAATTAGGTGGCCTCACCTTGGAGATCAATGTATAAGAATTAATCAGTATACAAGAGACTGCTCAGGCCTCAGGGATTTTTTTTCTTTTTTTTTTTCCTCTTTTTGTTTGAAGTGCTGTTGCATGGGGAAACGATGTGACTTTGTTTTGACATGGCTTAAGGGTTTAAGCCCCAAGTATTTTAAATTAAGAAAATGAAGAGGTTTTATCTATCCTATAAAGAACAATGATCAAGGTGCTTGGTTTTATTAACACTTAACCACATTGTGCTTTTTTTCTTTATCGCTCAGACTAGGACTACTACCTCCGATTCCCGATTGTCTTCTCTTTCTTTCTCCTTGAACCAGCTTTATTTTTTTCTTTAAAGAATTTGTTTAGCCACACTATGCCTACTATTATCTTAAAAAAAAATTTTACAGTAGGTCTATTATGAAATACGAGAAGAAATAAGATAAAATAGGAGGACAAGTCCCTATCCTTTCAAGCCTTTCATGTGGTTGGCTTTGAGCGAGCTGACACAAATGTCAAATGACAATTAGGGGTGAGCATGGTCCGATTTGGATTGGTTTCATGCTAAAACCTAAGCCGAACTAGTCCTAAATGGTTTGACATTTCTAAAAACCAAATCTGTTCAATAGAAGATTAAAATCAAACCAAACCAACATGATTTAAATGGTCTAGTTTGATTTGGTTTACCAATTTATATTATTATTATTATTATTCATGAAGATTTATTTTCTTTTCACATAAAAGCACCATCAAAAGAATTTATCAAGTAAAATGATTTAAATTGATATAAGATATATCACTCAACAAAATAAAAATTCTTAAATAAACATCCTCATTAAGGATTAAGATAAAGGCCTCCAATATATACAAGAAAAATAAACAATTTAGTAAGTAAATGACTTATGGTTTAAGGCTAATCAACATAAAACTAAATTGATAAAAAATATCATAAATCCAAAATTATTTTCTAATATATTAATACTCCAACATAAATAACATCTTAATCAAAATGATGTCATTTTATTAAAGTCCAGTCCAGTCGATTTGAGAACGATTTTATTCACTGATAAATCTGAACCAATCTAAACATATTTTTTATATATCAAAAACCAATCAAACCAAACTGAATAAAATTTTAAACCTAAAGCAAACCTGCAATTAGGTTTGGTTTCACTGGTTTGATTGATTCAAGTTCGATTTTGCTCACCCCTAATGATAATGATTTGCTCTTCAATAGAAAAATGGCAAATTAATGGTTAATAGAGAACAAGAGACATCAAGTGTCTAAATAAATTATTAAAAAATAACATGCAGCCCACACATTCCAATTGCGAAAGAAAATGGGATGAGATAGGAGCAAATACTCAATTCTTCCAACAAACGACAAATCTGGAGGGGTAGCAGAAATTTGGTTTCAGTCATTCATGCTGTTAGCTTTTGAATTTTTTGGAGGTTAGCATGAAAGTCAAGATAAATATGACTTGCTCTCCAATACATAAAAATGTTCATGGCAGCTTACCGATGTAAGGCTTGATAGACATGTCAGGTAATGTTACTTTCCTAGATCTTTCTTATCAGAGTTATGATTTTTTAGGTGCAGTCAAATTAGATCAAAAACACAGAGCATCCTAGCAACATTTGTAGCTCCAAATGCCCAGCAAACTCAAATCAAGCCAGAGATGGAAAAATTCAAA